>NC_056732.1:539809966-539999966 GCF_019279795.1 Protopterus annectens | reverse complement strand
TGAGATCTCATCTCTACAGCTGTGCCAGTGAGGAGTCTTATTGGGGATCTGGAGAAAGAGGGAGAAATTGGCACCAGACTGACTGTGGTCTCTGTGTGCTGTTATAGGAAATTGCACTTGATGCAGAGAACTACACTTGGAAATACTGTGTGTGTACCTGCCATCCTCCCAGTGCACATCCCCCACTGTTGCCAGTGGTGAGGATTGAGGGTCCTTGATTACTGGTCCAGTGGTGGGTCATCACAGTGTCATCCTTCAGATGAGACATTATGCAGGGGCTCCATCTGCCTGAGTTGATGGTAGCTCAGGTAGATGTGAAACATCCCAAAGCACATAATGAAAGGAGTAGAGAACCTTTATTTTGCACTGTTTATATTAAATAATAAAACAATTTAAACCGTATCCCTCTATGCTTTTTGGCATAAACATAACCTAATGTTTATTAATGTTTCAGCTAGATTCCACTTTTTATTAAATAAAACATATTTTAATCTATCCTCCCAAATATTCCAAATAACTTTGAATAACACTTTACCATCTTATTAATCACATTTTGTCTTTATTCCTATAGTACCCATATAAAGTCATATTCATATTTGCATATTCCAATTTTTCTTATATGTCCCAAAGTAAAACCTTCAAAAAACTTTTTCCATAATTCTTTACTCTTTCACACTCTAAAAAATGTTCTATAGTTTCTATCTTTCACAAAACAAGCATAATCATTGTGACATTATTTTATTTAACATAGTACCCTTTACAGGTAGCCTATTTATACCTAATATCCACAAAGTATCTTGACACTCATACCTTACAAAAACTATTTTTTCTTTCTTTCCCAACTTTAATAACATTCTCACATAATGATCCCTAAGAATTAAATTCCATAATATCTTTTCATAATGTCATTATGTCAAACTTCCTAGAAATTTCTATATTTTTATTTCCCAGTCCACATAACTTTCTTTTATTTTTATATTCCTGAATTTCTTCACTTTTAGAACTTTTTTCTTTTTTTAGTCTAGTTTCCTTTTCACACCATTCTCCATATTTTTTTACAAAGAATCAAATGCACTAAATCCCTATTCTTTTCTTTCTCAGCTAACATCTTATACAAATTCATGGATACTGCATACACCATTGGGTTAATTAAACCTAAATCACCTTCTTTACTTCCCATATACAAAATCTCCCTCTTCACAGGATTCAGCTGACTACCCCTCAAAAAACACCTGGAATCATATACACCTTAGTTATGTACCCTATTTTACCTAGTGTAACTGAATTAATCAGATAAAACTTTTTTTTATATGACATCCTAAAACCTTTCCATAATCTACCTAATGATTAATTTTCTCAGCAATACCACTCCATTGTTCATAAATAACCTCTTTATTTCTTTCTGTCTGAATTCAACATCTAACAAATGTACCTCCTCAACTTTAAACATAATACCTTCTATCTCTCCTACTTTACGTAACCCATAACTCTTATCTTAACCCATTTCTAACCCTACTCCCATATTCAGTGTCATGGGGGTGTGAAAATTTTGATTATTTGATTGGACATTAAAACTTCTGTCAGTATTCTGCTGTGATTGGTTAGATTGTTCCTTTAGGTGTTTACTACGCCTCAAAGCAGAACCAGCAGATTGATTCATCGGATTACTATTGCTGTTATTAGCGAACCCTGATGAATTGGAAGTGTTTACCTCTCTCACTGCTGACCCATTCCACACCTCCCAAATTATCATTGGCATTCCATCCTCGTGATGATGGGGGCCATGGGTAACCAACCCCTTTTCATAATACAGGCAGTCTCTTCAATTTTTCTTAATTTAGAACTTATATGGCAAGTCTGGTTTAATGCTTATAATTTTCCCGGCCTCAACAATTTGTGTTTAGTTTATTGTGTACTAAAACTGAAAAGTTTGGATAGATAATAATGTTTTTTGTATTGTACTCTTCATTTAAAGTGTGGCAGGGGTGTTGATATCACGTCACTAATGCTTGCCATGTGACTTTGATGGAGGGATATTTAAATTCAGATGTTTGGTATTGTTATTTGCCTGAAGAAGTTCAAATATTATTATTGAATGAAAGTGCTTACACTATATTACATTTCTTTGCTGAGTTCCTCGTTGCATGTCATTTTATCTTTTTTCTCAGTTGGTCATGGTGTTTTAGCTTGTTTGATTGCTATTCACCATATATCTTCCTTCTGATATATTCTCATACATTTTTAAACCCACTGCATTCATAAATAAAACCAAATCTCATTCTTTGGACAACCTTGTCTCAAATTCATATATATATATATATATATATATATATATATATATATATATATATATATATATATATATATAATTCAGAACCTATCCATCCATTTGCCAAAATCCTAAGCTCAGCTTTATTATACATAGATTGTACCACTTTCAAAGTATTACCTTTCATGTTGTACCCTTTTTTAAACACCTTTATTAAATTATCACTTGTGACATAGGCACATTTACATTCATATAAAAGTAATCTAACTGTATTAACAAAATAAAATTACCAAACATTATACTTCACATATATTGCTATATATCATAAAATCTAAGCAACATTACATAGATTATTCAATTATTGCCCCTTTTTTAAACAAGAAACATCTTTTTAAACCATCACTTATGATATAAGCAATCATACATATAAATATAAATAAACCACACCAACAGAATCCTAGATGCAACCATTTTATATCACAAATCATACTGAGACACTCCCAGTTGCAAACATTATACATCACTATAATCTACCCAGTTGTTTTCAGTCAAACATTACATAACTCATCTAAGTCCTGCCTTCTTTTAAACCTCATTCCTGCCCTGTATGTATTGTTCCCGCAGTTGCCATTTTTCCTATGTAGTTTGCACCTATCTTTTCTAAATATGTCAATTCAAGTTGTTTTATCTCTGTTACTATATTCACTTATTTTAATATACTTGGTTTAGATTCTGTTTTCTGTTTTTTAGTAATTGCTTTTTTGGTAGTCACCATAATTAGAGACAGCAATGACTTATGATGTCTAGACAATTCCAATTCTGTACCATAGCTAATTAAAATCATCTCCCACGTCACACCAATATGTGTACCCTGCATCTCCAACAGTGCATCCTGCAGGGGATCCTTAAACTTCACCAACTCATTGCACTCCCAAGAAATATGTTCCCATTCACTTCTTTCTTCCCTGTCACACCTCTAACATTTGCTCTCTACCTGAGGAAAAATGATCTGGAGTCTGATTAGGGTATAAAAATATCTGTGTAAACATTCCCAAGCAAAAATCCTAAATCTTCTAGATTTTGTTGCATATTTGAGAGACATACATATATCCTTCCATTGTTTCTTTGTGAATTGCTTATCCAGTCTCTCTTCCCAGTCCTTTCTAACTTCCTCTGATTGATTCTTTTAGTTATCATTCAGTATGTTATATGTTCTATAATTATTCCTTTTTTAATGGCAGCTTATGTTCTAGATTCTATTAAAAACTCTATCAGTGCTGGTCTTTCATTTAGGTCCCCCTATTTCTTTCTTTCTTTTTGCCTATACTCTGATATCAATCTTTATTGAAGGCAATATCTAAACTGCAGTCCAAATAAATTCTTGGCATCTTCCCATTCTATCAGCTTTCCCTCTTTAGTTATTTGCTCCCAATACCTTGGTTCATTTGACAGATTTCTCTAATACATGTCAAACTTCTCTTGCCCATTGTCTATATCCCTAAAATAAAATATACATTGCATTATCTACACAATCATACATTTTTCTTACATCATCCACTAATAATTTAATATCTTTACTTTTATACAAAATATCCTCTGCCACCTTTCTCACAAATACTAACAAATCCTGACTGCATTTCCCCTTAATACAAAAATCGCATCCAACAAAACTTCATGCATTACCTCACCAAACCTAAACTGCAATATTTCCATAAACATCATATGATCTGCATTATTTAATGTTATTGGCATCCAGTTTTAATATCTTTCTTTTTTCATTTTTCCATATAAATTTTATACTTTCACAAATATCTTTAGTTAATACCCCCCACAACCACTCATTAAAACATATACTAACATTTTTTTTTCTGTTTTAGCTTTAATCTTTGATATACTTCATACCACATACTATCCAAACTTGATCCCACATTAACTTTATCCAATACCCTATTCATCTCATCCAAAGTAACTTCTGTCATTAAACTATTAATAGCATCATCCAAAATATTATTTAATCCAAGACTAATGTCTTCACAACCATGTCCTTTCTCATATATACTTCTGACCTACTGTTCCACATTCAACAATACATCTTTCTGATTACATACAATATTCCCTTCCACATCTTTTATTCCACTTATAATACCAAATCTTTACCTCATTTTCTCAAAAACAACTCTGCTTATACAACAAACCTTCAATTATTTAAAAAAAAATCTCTCTTTCATACCTGAAAAACTCACAGAATTATTCTCTATAGTATTCATTATTTCATTGAATTTGTATTTATAAACAGCTTTATCTTCTGTTCTTTTTTCATTTCTAATTCCGGTAATAGCCTTCGATATTGTTCTTTAAATACTGCCTCGTATTCAGACAAAGAAAGATAAAAATCCCTCATTGCCACATGATCACTCCAACCTGATCCACCTCACGTTCTAACACCACATCATTAATCTTTAAAAAATCTCATCATTAGTCGTTTCCTTACATTGTTACTTTCTTCACATTTTATCCAAATACTGCTATGATTAGAAAAATACCTTACTAACCTTATCACTTTTATCTCACTTAATGAATTAGATATAAAACGTAATCAAGCTCAGTATATCATTTCCCTGTTTTGTTTGTCCACCCATAATTATTCCACATTTTAGCCTTCCACATCTCATAACTTCTTTTAACCTCTTAACACCTACTCTTTCCTTCTTACTGCACTTTCTTAACCCGAAGTTAAAATCCCCATCAAAATTATTTTCATATTTGCTATAACACATGGTTTCAGTAACTCAAATAATTATTCCCTTTCCTTTTCTGAAGTATAAGCATAAAACCCTGTCACTCTAAATACATTCTTACCTCTCCTCATATCTACAGCTGTTGCTCTCCCAAAATTAGTAATGCAAAAATCTAATATTTAAATATCCTTTCCAAATAAAGACTCCACACCTGAACATCGCTCGCATCCTAAATTACATACAATTGTAATTTCCCACAATATCGCCATCTGCATTCTACTGTCTTCTGAAATAAGCTTGTACTGTACAAATTACTTTGGCATCACATTTTTTGCACCATTGCAAAATAGAAATTCTTCTTACTTTATTAATCCAACTATTTACTTTAATCGATACAAATCTAACATTATGGCTTTCTTTTCTTTTTAATTGTTGGCGATATATTTTTAAACTTTTCCTTCCTCACACTTATCCTAGCCCCTGTTGAATTTCTTTTCCTGATTGCCTTTATAATCCCATCACCATCTCATTGTTTACTCTCTGTTTCTCTTTAATTTTCAACATCCTCATTAATATTACTTTGGTCTTCTCAACTTATTATTTTTATCTACTCTTTCTTCACTATCACATTTATTGCCTTCTTTTATAACCTTTTTATACCTTTTCACTTCTATTTCATGTTTGTTATAACATACAGCACTCTCTTGATGTTATAGTTTTTTGCCCTTCTTGCATTCACACCAAAAGTATCTATTCTGCTTTCAAGTTCTCCAGTCCTTCTTACACATATTCTTCGTATGTTCTTTTTCTCCACATAGATTACTCTAATCTTCAGACACATTTATAAGATAATTAACATTACCACAAAAATAACATACTTTCAGCTAGACCCTATATAGTAATGGTTCTCCTATTGCCAGCAACATGAATAACACTTGGTAAATGTTTTACAACATCCTTTTCATATCTCAGAATTATATCCAACTCTCACCCTCCATTCCAGATACCCCATTTGTTTTTTTTTGTACTTTTATATTATCATAAACTGAATGACACATTGATAGGAAAATAACATTTTAAGTCTTATAACTCAACTTCATCAATCTGAAATTGCACATGCACCTTCTTCTTTAAATGATTCCCTTGTCCAGAAAAAAATAAAGTCATTCCATAGAAAATGATCCTTCTTAGTTTCACAAAAAAACAAAAAAGTTGTCCATTTGTTCTTCAGTCTCAAAAGTCAAATCACAAAAGCATTATTTTCTTAAATGAATAAGTGAACTAATGCCATTTGTTGCAAACCCTAGTGGCAGCACTATATTCTCCCAAATCAAGTATTTATCTATAAACTCTTCCTTCTTTTTTTATTCTTACAGTAAGCCTACTTTTCTTTTTAACAGTATTAGCAACCTTTAAAGTACATTTCATTTTTCCTACTGCAATAGCATACAGCTTTCTTGAAACTTTATCAGTCACCTCATTTAGTGTGTTCATCTCCCGAGTCCTTTCTTTTCCATCCTGATCAGTCTCTTCACCGAATGCTTTGTCCATTACATCTGACCATGATATCTCTGACTCATCTCCTGGATCACCTTTATTTGATAATGAAACCATTGCTTTCAACATCAAAGATGATAATAATATTAAATCTTCTCTGACCAGGCTGCCACCAAAGCATTGGTTATCAACATCACTGCCATTGACAAACTGTTAGCATGTCTAAATTTTTTCAAACCTTATAATCCTCCATGGCTCCAGCTACTAACATATTCAACCTCTAGTGGTGGGCTGTGGGGCAAATCATCGAAGCATGTATTCACAACATGTAAAAATCACATGGCTATTACAAGATTTAGTTATGATCAAAGCAGCAAGTTGGCTAATAAACAAGCAATCTATCCTGTTGGTATTCTTACAATCAAGACACATTTTAATTGACCATAATTTCTCCTGAACCTCAGGAAAATATGTTAGACCATGTATTTTAGAATTATGATGTAGCTGTTTGTTTCAGTTGTGGTTTTCTTGTTCTGAGCTGATCCTTCCTGACAATGTTACACTTGCACCTGTACTGGTGTTCTAAACTGTACTAAAGGCATTGAGGTTTCAATATATACAATAAACTATTAAAGACACTTAGTAATAGCATACTGAATAAAATGTAAAGTTTCAAAGAAAAATCCTGAACCAACAAAAGAGAAAAAGGTAACATCCTAAATTATTACAGAAATATATACGTGACATTAAAAAAAACCCTGAACCTAATAAAGAATACAATGTAACATTCTAAATTAATACAAGAATGTACACATGAAGGCAAAAATAAATCATGAACTTAATACACCAAATGAAAATAAATAGTGTTTTAGTAGGGAGGTGGCATACTTCCAACAGTCCCTTGCCAGATAATACCTATACCCCCCAATTGTGTATTTCAAGTCCAAGATTGTAAACAGTTCAAGAGAAGGCATGATTTAGAATATCTGTATTTATTTATGGGGATATAAGGGGCAAATCCCACATGGGGATATGCTTTGAGCTTGCCCTGTGCAAAAACACTTTATACATTTGCATGTGATGCGTTAAGTTCACATCACATCTGAACTTTCCACTCTTTCAGTTATCTTATATACAGGAGACATGGTTATTTATATATCAGATCCCTGCAATTAACAAAAAAAAGCTTCTAGAACAGGATCTTGCCCATCAAAACTGCAAAGTCATTCAAGTATATGCAGACACGGCTGGACCAAACATTAAAATTAGCAAAATTGTTTTCATCTTTTGACTTCAGAACTAAGAATAACTGTTGAAAATGGGGTTTTCTTGGCACAGCTTGAGTGCAACCCCCCTCCCAAGCACTGCTCCCCACACACTGCTGATGCCTTTTATAAAAAAAGTAGTCATCTCCAGAGATAATATTGAAGTAGTATGTTGGCTTATATCACTCCTGCCCTGTGAAAAGAACACCACAGTGTGGTCTTAATAAAAAAAAGCCAAAATGCTTCCTTACCAAAAGGCAGCAGACACTAGATCTACTCCTGAACTCCCATTTTTATAAGATGCTCAAATTTAATCCATTTGCATCTTTGAGAGACAAGCTATTGGTCTGTTACTCTCAGTACAACCTTCGGCAAATCCCTTCAAATGTATATGATTTTATAATTTTCGTAATACACTTTCTAGCACTGACCAGAGCTTTTCAGTGCTGGACTCCAAACTTTATTAATCACTTCCTGGCTCCCAGAAAAGAAGTAAAATAAACTGAAAAAGCTTTTTGAAAACTGCCAAATACAAATAATTCTAATGAAATATACCATCATAACTTCCCAGCTACTTTTACTTTTTTTCTGCTGTTAACTTAACCTAACAGCAGCAATTACATAGATGTAATCTTAAAAGTGTGTCTATATCCTGAACACATTTCCTTTCCCCACAGTATATTTTTTCCCTACTGAACGATCCCCAACATGACTTAACAGTTTCTTCCTATATAATTTTTATGCTAGTCAGCTTTTTCAGTGTACACCATGTTGGAGCTGAATGAAATCACAGGATACAGATCATTAAAAATTTCTTTCCTTTGATCTTGCATCATTTTGCCTATCACATCGGAAGGTTTCTTGCCAAGGAAAAGCTTACATAATACGGTTTCTGTAGATGATTTTCTTTTTTCTTGTTATCTTATACTCCCCAAGGTTATGAAACTATTCAAGCTGTAGGGGTTTGCTTTAATAATCACAGCTCTTTAACTTTGTAGCTTGAAGGTAAATAAACCTGTTATGCACTAACTGCAAGTGACAGACTTGAAGGAGAGTCCTATTTTAACGTATTTAAACACTATTTTACAGAAAAGAGCTCCTCATTGCATTGTGCTTAAACCATAACATAGAACACAAAGTAAAGAGTGCCACTGAAGAGAAAAAAGTGTCCAAAGGTTGTCAAAATGAGCAGTAAAGTCTGATTTTGCAAATATGAGTAAATGCATGCAACATCTGGCATAAGACAGCAAAGCAAGCCCATTCTGTCAGTATTCAGGAATGCACCATGGGATGGAAAAGAAAAACAACATAAAGCAAAACCAGATCAGTAGGTCTACTTCCATAAGGGCCTTTGTTAATAAATAATAATATAATAATAATATTATAATATTTTATATTTTATATATATATATATATATATATATATATATATATATATAATATATAATAATAATAAAAATTAGTAATGACTACTCAGAGTGCCACAAACACAGTAACATAGTATAAAACACTAATGGAAGATAAATCATATGTGTATTCACTCTCTAGCCATGGAGTTAAGGTCTACATTGCTGAAAAATTTCACTGACTATTGCTAGTGAGCCTGTTTTGTGCTGTTTATGCATCATCTGATTTATCCCAATGTCACGGTAGTATTACACTCTGCTTTATAATACATCTTTGTTTACTTTACCATTACATCTGGTTAGACTTCATGTGCTGAAATTTTCAGAGATTTCTTGTTGAGGGAGTTTGTTTATCATCATATCTGTAGTGTCTGGGGTGGCAGTACAACAGAAGTGTTCGCAATTGCCATTTTTGATTAAAGCAGTCGGTGTGACATCACATTTGCATAGATAATAAATATTTTTTTTTCTAGGAGGGTCATAGCCTTCTGCATTCTCCATGTAATAGTTTACTATCTTGTACCTGTGAGGTAAATAATATCAGCTATGGGATTATTACACCTCATCTGAGGTAAATAATATCTGCTATGAGATTATTACACCTCAGGAAGAAAATGTCTACATGATTCCCCTAGTTCAACGAAGTGTACCATTTTGTAGAGGTGTATTAGCACAAATCTAATTTCCAGAAATGCACAACACACACACACACACACACACACACACACACACACACACACACACACACACACACATACACACACTCACATAAAAACAATATTTTTCATAGAACTCTTTAAGATTACATAAACTTTCTAGATTTTAGGCACGCAGAAGTGAAGCAGACCCTGTTATGATTTCATATTTTTGAATGAAGCATACCTACTGGTTTAGTGCACACAGCTCTCTGTGGTGTGTGTACTGTTTACATAATTGTCTGGAAGCAGGGCATTCTTCTGCTCAACAGTGGATGATGTGGGCAGTATTAAGGTGAGGTAAGCTAAAAGTCTGAGTAGTCCCAAACAGTTAAAGGACTTTAGCCCAATACAGTGGTGAAATATACTGATGTAGTTTCTTACAAAATTTGCAATTTTCTTAAATTTTATCCAGTTTTGTTTAGCTGACAGCAGTGTTAAGTTAGTGAACATTTATGAAGCACAGAGGAGACTTGGGAGTAGAAATCTGTGAACTGTGATCTTATGTCCATGGTCCATTAGAAAATGGTTGTCGTTCCGAAGTCTTGTTTGCCGTTGTAATTGGAATTAGATGATGCGTGTGATTACTGAATGTTAAATGTTGGCCATTTTTAACTCCCAGTAGTTTTGTATTTTTACTAGCTCAAGTCCAGCACTATCACTTGATAATATTAAGCCATAATACTGTGCTTGTTTGAGTACAGGTGTAAATAACATTAATTCATTTAGTTGTTTAGATTTAGGAGCGATTTTCTTTGTCCTAATCAGTTTTCTTGCTTTTGTAAATGAGTAATATTTAGAAAGTGAGAGCAGTACAATCTAATGTTTTTAACCAGGAAGGCCCACTAGACACCTAGTGCCTTTCAGGAACAACCTGGAAAAAATGTCTGGTTAAGTGATCTGCTCAAGGTCTCATAGTAGACAAACAGGGGCTGAGAAAATCAAACCCTGCACCATGGGAACTACAGCTCACAACCGTAACCTCAATGCCAACTGCCTAATCTATATATATATTTTTTACTTTTGCATGTAAATTTAACAAGTTTGACAAGCAATTAATTAAAATGGTCATTTTAGTGTGCATTGCAAAACTGTGATGACATTTATGGAGATCAAGTGTGAGTACAGGTGGTAGCATTTTTTCATTGCATTGTGCTTAGTTCTGAATGCTATTTGTATATTTAAAGTGATGCTTAAAACATTTGAAATATGTGCAAAATGAAACAGAAATCTCCACAGGGTAGTCTGTAGTTAACACAGCTTATATGGATGTGTTATTGTCTCTACCACAGGATAATTAACATCAAGCAAGAGAGACTGATATACATACTCACTGGAGGTCAGGTGACATGACAACCTGTAGGTCTTTTCTTAACATGCATTTACATGAATGACAATATCGTGTCCTGATCTAAGATCTGTGTAAGGCGAAAGACCAGTTTAATATTTTATTGATGCAACTAACATTAATCTAGGGAAAGAAATTCCTATTATTTTCACTTTCCAGTTATGAAGCAACCATGTTAACATAGCTAATATTGAAATGTCGACACTCAAAATACTGTGTTGACAAGACAAAAGAAAAACTTAAAACTTCTTTTTGTGCGAGGTGTGCTGAGGGTGGGCAATCCTCCCCCTGTACCCACTGAACTTATATACACCAACTTTGAGATCACTATACCTCAGAGAAAAGGGAATATTTTGAGAAATGGCATCTTGAACTTGGTTTATCTAAGTCCGTTCTTTTGGCCATTCATTTTCCGCATTTCGGGACTCGGTCTAGCGGATCCTGACATTTCAAATGGTTACCATGTAAAGAGCTCGCCTTTGTTTGGTATTTATCTATCTTTGCCCAGTAGAAGCTGAAAGTTGACAGCAGTTTGTGAAACCTTTGGCCTTTGCATAACTGCTAATAACTAGCAGATTACTTTTGCTGCTGTGATGTTCTACACAGTGGAATGGAGTGTCATTTTATCAGCTTTCTTTGGTTAAACAATGCCATAGTCCTGAAACTCATACAGGCATAGCAGGCCTTCATTTTTGCCATATTTTTAAATTCACTATGTTTGGCAGTCAGACAGAAGCTGTTCAAAGCATGTTAACAGTTACTGCTGGAACCCTCATCCCAGCAGCTAATGACACATTCTGAATTTATTAGTGTGCCTTAATGACTATGCTTTTCTGTCTGGTGTCACTGAAACTTGATTAGACAAAGCAAATTCAGTTAGCTGCCTCTTAGCTCTTGCCAAAAGCTTTTTACATGGGGACAGAGTCACTTCTATACAAGGAACATTGCCTCACGCATCCGCTTACTTAACATCACAAACTTCAAGAGCATTAGACTTTGGGGTAACTTTCAACAAGTGCTCTTTTCCTGACTCAGTTTTATTCAACTAGATTTCAATTAATTGACTCAGTCCGAAAAATGCATACAACTTTAATTCCCACCAGTTTTTACCCAACCATCAAAGAGAGAGAGAGAGAGAGAGAGAGAGATTAAATTCAGAACTATCACTTCTATTAGCAACTTGTCTTAGACTAGTAGATACCCATTTAATCATGAAATCTCTACAGCATGCATTAACATGTCACTGCACTAAAGCCACATCACCATCTGAGATTTTGCCACCCATTTTTATACTTTTTGTTGGAAGTACTACTATAATGACATTATGTGAGGACAGCTTATTTTTCTGATTTAATAGGCCATATAGAAAATATCTGGATCACCCAATATAAGGTCACTTTATGCCACTGCATTAAAACTGAGCTCTCTATAAAAAAGAAAAAAAACGATAAAATAATAATAGAAGTAATTTTTTAAAAAAGCAAGATCATACAGTTATAAATTTAAAACAAAGCTGAAAATATATGAATTTGGAGACCTCCTAAAGTATATGAAATTGAGGGCACCTATCAGATAGTAAATTCCAATTGAATGGACCACAGTAGGAAAAAGAATGAATACCAGAAGACTTTAGCAGCACTTCTGGAATTTGCAGAAACCCTGGGGTTAAAAACTAGAGGGCACAACCTAGTTCATGCTAGTCTAACAGCTTCTATGACATAATATATTGATAACCATGAACACCCATTAGTAGCTGGGCTCCATGAGCACCCATTAGTAGCTGGGCTCCATGAGCACCCATTAGTAGCTGGGCTCCATGAGCACCCATTAGTAGCTGGGCTCTATGAGCACCCATTAGTAGCTGGGCTGTGGAGTTTTATTCCAAGTGCAGTCAGTAAAACTGCAAGTCTGGAAGTTTTTGGTACAAGATGTAGTCTGAATGGAAGGAAAAGTAAGGCCTGTACTACCACAGGGAGATGCTTTGATGGATTAAAGTGCTTCCTAAGAGAAACGGTCATAAAACAGAAATGCAAGGACTTGATAGCAGCAGCTGACACTTAACTATTTAAAGTCAATCTATCATCCGGACTAACCCATGATTGCACATCACTGACACAGATTGCAGCCTATTGCTTCCAAAAATTATGCTGGGGACAGGATAGCTTACCAGAGTTCTGAGAATGATATGCATAACCATGACTCATTTTATATGTAATGAGTTTTAACTGATTACCTGTCATCCAGTGGTGTATGCATTCCAAATTATCTGTAAGAAAATTGATAGTAAACTTTGCTAGGTTAGGTAATGCTATGTATCATGAGCATAACAGTGATAACATAAACCCTTCCTGCAAATAAGGTCGCTCCAAGATACGAAATAGAGAAAGAACAACACAGGACCCAGAAAGGAGCCTTCTGGTACCTGACAGTCAAGATGGCATGAAGAATGAATATGGGTTAATGCCTGAAACTACTGTCTGTGACTGAGCAGAGTGACAGGAGACAAACCAATCCAGGACCACAACTGTAAGGCCATAATAAGCAGTAAAATGTGTCAAATGTCAATCAGATATCGAATGGGTCCACTGCAGTGTTGCTCTTGCAGTATCTGGATCTTTACTACTACATATTTAAGTAATGCAGACTGATTAGCTGAAACAGTGCAACAGCAGGTTCATTATAGTACCTGTGCTGGGAACAAAAACATGTGAAAGGGCGCTACACAGATGAAGTGCCTCATGCCTTATATCAGCTAATCAGTGCGAGTTATCTAAATATGTAGAATGCATATTCTTAGAGATCCACAATTTCAGTCTCTCTACTGCCTGTTTAGATTCTTACTACACCTAGAATGCTGTATTATATACATAGACAACATCATTTAACAGATAAAAAGTAATGCATTTGGCTTTATTAAGTCAAAATTGCTTAGAATTGGAGTTAAAGAAAGTGAGTGTGGATTGGGGTTTAGTGCTTACAGGTATGAGCTTCAGATTTGTAGGCTAAAGATAGAGAAGGCATTGACACAGACAAGGGTGTAATGTATGATGGTATGAGTTTTGAAACTTGTGGGCCAAATACACAGAAGACCTTCCTGTCTCAATGAGAGCCATATGTGGAATTCAAAGTAACAGGTGGAAAGTAGCAGAGGACCACAGCAATCTGGAGATGGAACATAGAGGAGTGATTTTATTTTAACTGAACTGGGACAGTGGCCAATTAAATTTCCAGGAAAAAGCAGATATATTTCTGATGTGAGTAACCATTTAATATGAAGATTTATTTTAGTGATATTACATTCTTTGGGACTAGGAGAGGAGTGACATGTTTTATTCATATATGTTTGTAGTTTTTAACTATTAGTAATGCAATTGACAGAAATTAAAAATGCAGTCACTCATTGTTTTAGTTTCTCACTCATTGTTTTAGTTTCTCACATTTATTGTATTTGTTTAATCTCTATAACCTTATTTTAATCGATGGAGCTTTTCTCCCCGGGCCTCCACTGAAAATGGAAATTATCCAGCTGGACTAGCCCGGTCAACAAATGTAAAATAAAAATAAATAAAATAAATAAATAAATATTACAGGGTAGGAATGAGTACTTTTTTACACAGTGCCAGCCTTGCTTGTATGAGGAGTAGATGTGAGAGCCTTTAATAGAGATCATGGCACTTACTAGTTTTGTCAGTCAGAATGCTAGAAGAAAGTTAGTGGTCTATCAAAATATTTAAAATCATCAGCCTTTTCAATAGTTAACACAACTTGTACAAAATACTTGCTATTTATAGGAAGCATATTTCTGACTATGTAATGCACCAAAGAGAATGGGCTTATATTCTATGTTAATTATATTCAGTTCTTTTGAGATAAACTGATAGAAATAGTTTTAGATTTTTGAGTGAGGGCTGTGGGTAGCCAAATCATCTCCATAATTATGTCCTATATGAAAAGGTTTTACAAAGAAAGAGAGTTAATTAACTCAATGAACAGTAAAGGGCCTCTGGCTATACCATGGGGATTATATAAAATGTTAACAATCATAGGGTGTTTGTCATGGAGAAATATGAGCGCTTTTAAGACTATACAAATAACATGACTTACATAAACATGATATAGCAAAGATATTTTCCAGTTGTTTTATAATTCCTGACCAATTGCTAAGATGCATGTTTCGTTTTTTTCCATTCATAGATGTGTAGATGATTATATGCTAGCCTGATTAATTGGTTTCTGAAAGTGTTGAGCACTAATACTTGATTACTTCTCATATGTCCTTACTTTGTAGAATTAATAATTTTGTAATTTAGGGCGCGGGTAAGAAATGGAAATGTTTTGCTTAACTTCTTCCCCTACATCTCTAGCTATATTTTCTATGCTCTGCTCCAAGCTTCATCTTCCCATTGTACCTTTTTAAAGTTAACTTTGTTTAAGTGAAAGTCTGGCAACTGTGGAGTTTATTCAGGGGCAGTTTGTTGTGAGGTAGAAGATACTGCTTCCTCTCACACCAACACAGGGCTGAGGTCTCAGTGTTTATCATAATATTATTTAGAGTCAGTTTTTACCTTATTATTTTTTCATGTTCCTTTCCTTTATGACCTCATGCATAGAACCCTCTTTTTTCTTAGTGTTCATGCATTTTGGCTCAGTTAGAATATCAGTAATGCTTTGTTGAAGGTTGTGTTATTATAGCAATAACCCACGCTTGGTAATAATAATTTACCCACGGTTGGCGTGGTTTGGTCCCGAGGGGCTTGGGAGCCAACCGTGGGTAAATTTAGCATTACCCACACCCAGAAGTGGGTTATTGCTATTATACCATGACATTATTTAAGAAAAGAAACTGTTACTTTTCTTAAATAATGGCAAAGTATAATGCCTGTTTACTGCCCTTCCGCAGATGTCTGGCATCCGGCGGTTCTGATGTACTGCGCTACCGCCGCAGTACATCAGAGTTGTATAAAGAGAAATCAAGATCTCCGTTGCTTTTTTTTCATCTATGTTAAATGAGTTTAACATAGCGAGACAGTTTTAAAATAAGCAAAGGACATCTCTGTTGCTTATTTTAACTGTCTCGCTATGTTAAACTCATTTAACATAGCGAAAAAGCAACGGAGATCTTGCTTTCTCCGTGCTTTTTTAACATTCTGCTATGTTAAATGGGTTTAACATACAGAAGTTTAAAATAAGCAACGGAGATCTCCGTGCTTATTTATGTTAAACCCATTTAACATAGCGAGACAGTGTTTTAAACGAAGTTATACTAAGGGAAAAAGTCCGGGGACCGGACCTTTTCCATTAGTATAACTCGATTTACAACGGGCACGCTGGCCAATCAGCGTGCACGTTTCGGGGGGGTCATGGTATAATTCTCAGTATACACTTCTGACTCAGTTTCTTTTTTCTCTCAGGGTTGCTCTGCCTTTCTCTCTGTCTCATTGAGAGTAAACGCCACCCTTTCAACTGATTTTTATCTCGTCTATTCTTCATCAAAAGACTGCCCATCAGTTTTTCTTGTTTCATTACTTACATATAACTGTTACCTACAAACTTTTATTATTTGAAGTTTCTTTCTTACACTGACAGAAGTGAATTTAGAATTCTGACCAGATGATGCTTCTCAATGTTTTACTGTCCTAATGCATTTATTGTTGTTACAGTTCCCCTTCTCAGCACTCACCTGCTGCTTACAATTCTGTACTTCCAGTGCTTTCTGTCTTAGCTTTACATCAAGGTATGGATTATTCTGAGGCTATATATTTTCTAACATTATTTATTTGGAATACACCCTCTCAGTGAGTGATTCCTTCTCTCCAATTCAGTTAGTATTAATTTGCACTCCCTGTTCTACAGTATTTTTGGGTTACAGCATTTTACTGTGCAACTAACTACCTTCCTTCTGCTGGTTCTCCTCTTTTATACTGGTCTGCCATATGTGTATGCTGACATTATATCTTTAAATGATATAGGTTATTTCTCTGTTGTTGTAGCCTTAGCCAAATGCTTGCACGTTTGGGACTTTCTAATAGTTTGTCCTGATTTTTCTTGTAGTTATACACTCCTTTGAATATGTCTGGTGGTTGTTATCCTCATTTTTTTTGTAAGTTAGGACAATAATTCCACACATCCTGAGACGTGGGAAAATACTTACCTAACATTATATTATGAACTAATTTGGGAACCACTGCAACATGATGAACTACATTTCCAAACCCAGTTTATACTTTGGCATTAGTAATGAGATGCAGTTTCTTACCTCCATGAATGTAGATTACTTTCAATATATTTTTTAATAAAGGTTTTCTTTTCATGATCTTATTATAAACAAAGCCATACTGCCTGGCTGTAGTTGTTCCTCCACCTCCCTGGCAACAATTAAAAAATTACACAATTAATTTTGCAGTAACATAGTAAAAGACAACTGTCTCAAATTTCATATGCTCAGTGTCATCTCTAACATGCATTTTAGTGGTTACAGTTTACACAAGTATCACTGTGTCACTATTACTATTAAAAAAATCTAACCACTCATTTTTCACATATTTAAAATAGAATAATCCTATAGCTGATGTTTTCTGTTTGTAAACCATATTTTAACATATGCTTTACCATAAATTATACTGTTCAGGTTAAAACACAGTTTCATTACATATCTCTCTTTGTGCCCCTATAACACACTTTTAGCATTTTCACACCACATTTCTTAATGTGGTAGGTAATGCCCTTTTAAGTTTAGCAATGTATAATATTTGGGTCTATATTAGATCACCAAATGCTTAAAAATGCGAATGGTGATTAATAGACCCTACGTAAGCGAAAGCTTACAATGTCGAACTGTCAGAACAGTGATTTTTTTCCAAGGGAAAAAAAATCGCTGTTCCAACAAAAAAAAAATAAAATAAATAAAAAACAAAACACTTTAAACTTTACATTAAGTGGGGGGGGCTTCATCCCCCCACAACCCCTACTTAAATATACCAACTCCGAGACCGCACTATAGTGCCGAAAATGGCAAAGTAACGAAGCGGCCAAGCAAATTCTTTCCCAGCCACAGTAAAAGCCACTTCGATATTTTGCCATTTCAGCCTTTTAAATTTGACCAAGACGCATTCAAAAGAATGCATCTTCAGTCTTCTAACAGGAACCTTAATATTTGTATTATTTTATTTTTAGTATGCTGATCTGCAGAATTTCGCCATGTTAAGCTCATGTTTTATAATACATAATTGCAATATAATCATTTTGTTAGTAGAAAATGTCCAGTTTTGAAATTTTTGAGGTTGTGTCTCAGAGGTAATACCAGCTCAAGTGAACAGTGTTTTTTAACTTTGTCATAGTCCTGATATTCAGTCCATTTAATGTCAGGGAAGGCTTTTAAAGATTTGCCAGTTAACTGGGATGAGATGATTCTAGCTCAGTCACATTGTTCCTATCCCTTCTGATCGGTGTATCATGGAGGATGTAACAGACCTCAAGAGCTTGCTTAATAAGTGGAACTAACTTTGGCATCACCAGCAACATGTCAGTCGCCAGCATCATCTTGGCAGCAGCAACAGTAGTGAAAAGCAGTTACTCCCTGGTTATCTGTCAGGCACAGGGAAAGAAGTACTTTGCAAGTGCTGGAGCCAGACCACAGGTCTCCCATTCTCTCTCTCTGACTGGAGAGCAAATTTGCACAGCTAATGGTCCTTCAGGCAGTGAAGTATATAATCTAGGTTTTGTTAACATGAAAAAATATACATGCTGCATCCACCAATATGTTAAAAACTAACATAGCATAGACCACCAGTCCATACTCTGGAACAAGCTACCCATCTATGTCAAGCAAAGTTCTTCATTTGCACTCTTCAAGAAAAATCTTGATGAGTGGATGGGAAATAGGAAATACACCCCGGGGATCACTTCTGTGTCTCTGCTGGACAGTGGCACAGGAAAATAACTTTCTTGGGTGGCATAAACTATGGTACCTTGCTGGCTAGGCTTATGTAGGCCCTTGGGCCGATAGCCTAGTGCCTACCTATGAACCTATGAACCTATAAAATGACATAGCTTTAATAAACTGATGGAAAATATACCAGGGAAGACTCTTTTTGACTATACAGATGAAACAAAAGAAAATATATGAAACACCTTTTCTATTAGTCTCTCAAAGGAAAAAAAATAAAAAACAACAGCAGTCTCTCATATCAGTTTTAATCCAGTTCAAAGGGACTATCATCCAGTTTTCTCCTTCCTGGATTCCAAGTGGAAGATGCATGGACTTCTTAAGTTTATTTGGGAATATGTTCTCATTTGCTATGGCACACTTACTAGATCATTCTTCTGGATTAAGGGCTAAGTTCTATGACTAATGGGACTGTATTCCTCATTGTTTTCATTAACAACAATTTTGTGGAAAGCTTCTGTATTTAATACATAATATAACTCTTTGTCTTAAAGAAACAATACTATATACATGTTAAAATAATAATCTGTTTATACTTAGCTGCCCCAGTGGCACAGCAGGATAAATCCCTAAGTATGGACCAGACAACACTAGTTTGAGTATTGCCTTGGTCACTTGTTAGCACAGTCAGGAAGGATGGGTAAACCCATCCTGTTAGATAAGGTGGAGCATGTAATTGGGTGCACACACTTGTGGTAGGATTGCACACACTTGTGGTAGGATTTCTCTGGGCTATATCAAGGAAACAACCATGCATTGATCCTGTTGGCAGATATAGCAGTGTCTTGCACAAGTGAGGGGCAGTTCAGTGTTGACATCCAAGGTCTGACCCACCATGGGTGGTTACACAGGTAGCCCATATCATGTTGGATGGTAAGTAATAGCCCATCCCAGTTATCCTCACAGGTGGTGATGGTTAGGAGAGGACTGGTGAGTAGCAGGTAGTCGAGGCAAAGTGGGGCAAAAACTACTCTAGTTGCAGCTGTTGCCATTTGCATAATTTCATGTCACAAAAACTGTCATGCTGTGTTAAACTATATGTAATTTATATTGCATCCTTTACCTTTCTGTCTCTGTATAAATCTTTCTATCTATCTTAATCTTTATGTTTATCTCTGTCTGCAATTCTAATTTGTCTGACTAGAGTGTAATATTATGTTCCAAGACCTACTAAAGATAATCTTACCAGCAGCTAGTAGGTCATGCTTTACATTTCAAAGTAGATATTCCTTTAGGGGTAGCTATATGTATGTAAGACAAAAAGCTAACACTTGGTTTCAATGCTATGTATCAGGTTGCCAGCAGGCAGTACAATGGCAGCAAGACCTCTCCCCACTTCTCCCAGTAACACCAGGAATTTGTCAAGGTTGCATCCTGGGCCCCATACTGTTCTATGTACTTACAAACTTCACACCTATACTCTACATGCTTCCATAATCCAAAAAGCTGATGATTCTACTTTAATATGCTCTGCTTCCTCCCTTCAAGACCTCCACTCACTCAAGACTCCTTCCTTGCGGTTGAAGACTGGATTACTAATTCTCAATTACTATTGAATCCTAACAAAGCTAAACTGCTTCTCTTCCACCCTACACATTCTACCACTTCAAATCCCTCATTTAGCATCATGTCTAGAAATAAGGCCATCGTTGCACCTGTAACACACACTAAACAGCTAAGAGTAGAGATTAACAACAACATGAGGTTGGACATTCATATCGCTCAAACCATAAAGTACACAGACAACTAGGTATACTTTACAGAAATAAGCAATTTCTCACAAATAACACAAAGACCATCACTGCACAATCTCATCTCATCTCTGCCCTGCTTTATGTTTTTCCTATTCTCACAAAACTTAGAAAGACTGATGTGGCCAAACTCAACACCTGCTACAACAATAAAATAGCCAGATTTGCTACAGATTCCCCTTATAGGGCACACCATTGTACAGCTCTAAAACAACTTAACTGGCCAGAACTCCCACAACTCCTACTATACAATCGACTCACCTTTGCCCACAAAATTGTATATCGGCAAGAGAATACCCCTGCTCTGCAAAATTCTTATACTTCTGTACTCCAATAATTGACCTCTCTGCTCAAGTAACAAATTCCTTCTGCAGGTAACAAAAGCTAACAACACAGCTGGGGAATTCCTCATTTCTAACTTCATACAAAAAATATGGAACACATTACCTACACATATTTAATCTCAGTCCTCATTAGTCCAATTTAGAAAACTACCAAAAATACACTTAGCTAATACTTGACTCTGTTCCTGTACTAGCACTGGTTAGTCTCACCCTCCATCTATAACCTAACCTTAACTGACAACAACATTGCTGTATACTTGCTTCCTTTCTCCCTCACCCCAATTTTTCTCCCCTGTTCTTCATTCCTCATTGCTCAAATATTAACCACTCAACTTCGCCCAATAATCCTGTTTTACGCTGCACTCTATTTTATCCATCTTGCCTTGCATTGTTTCTCTGAAATGGTTGTGTTATGCATATCTAGCATATTCATTTTTAAGATACAGCCTAAACTACCTACTTAAATTTCAAGCCTACTGTATAAAGCATTGTTTTCACTTATATATCATCAAAATGTACCTGAACTTGCTACTTAAACTATTGACTAATTGCAATTGTACTGAGATATATTTTGTCGAGTTGATGTCTTATATGCTTTTATTTGAATGTCGTCTGTGCTTTTATTTGAATGTATGTCTTTTCATGGGGAGCTTTTCTCCCTGGGCCTCTGCTAAATAAGGACTTGTGTCCAGGTGGACTTTCCAAGTTAACAAATGTAAAAAAAAAAAAAAAAAAAAATATATATATATATATATATATATATATATATATATATAGAGAGAGAGAGAGAGAGAGAGAAATGCATATGCATGTATCCACCTAACTTGATTGAGACTGCAAAGGGTCAATGTGAAAATGTAGACCAAAAAAGAATGAAAAAAAATCATTAATGTTAGCAACACACTATCATACATCTAGATGCTTCCTGCACCCTTTTTATTACCATATTTAGACTTGCTTGCTCAAATTTCTGTGTTACTAGTACTGTATTCTTCTGTACTGCACAAAGCCTAGTCTTTACTTACATTTCTTTCTTTCTTTATTTGTTTTGATTATTTTTTTTTTGTAAACAAGATGTGCACCTGAATCTCTGGAGTCTGCAGCTGTTTATGTCTCAAACAATTGTTGAGCTTAATAGATCGTACTGCTTTATCCCATATAGCCTTACCTTTCTAAATAGAAGCTGTCTGAATATTGTTAAACAATCATTTCATGATATGAATAATTAGATAGTTAGATGTAGATCTGAGTGTGGATATTTTTTACTATGACAGCTGTGCCCATCTCCAGGCTTTCCCCATAATCAGACATAAAACTCAATGTGCTGTGTTTATTTCATCAGTATGTAGAAATATGTGCTTAATGCAACACATTGCATAGAGCCAGTATTTTAAAGTAACTATTGGAAAACCGTTTACATTCTGCAATTATGACAACACAGTAACTTGTATTACAGACTAAAGGTTGTTGAGGTTATTAATATGGGTGGATATTATGGGATGAATGCCTAAAACTGGGCCAACAACAAAATAATGAGAAGTTCCCCCGCTCCAAGTGTTTACATCAAAACTATGGAACCCAAATGTAGTTTAACATTTGCTCTGTGTAAAATCATGGCTGTTGTGTGCATTGCCTTAGTTTGAATATGATAAAGCTTCTGGGAGTAACTATTTCAAGTTGAAAACTCTTCTAACATTTTGTAAGTGTGATGTAAACTGGCACAGTTGTTTGTTAAGACTGGGAAAACTGAAACATTTATGCCAAAGTGAAGTGCTGTATCATAGATATTCAACTGGTGTTTTTCATACCATGTTGCCCCTGAAGTAGCCTAATGTGTCTAAATGTGTTTATCATTTTTCTTTAAGGACTATTACTGGAAACAAATGAACATCTTCAGGTTGAGCCTGCTGCTCAGATATATGTCTAATATTCTAATGAATCTATTTTTTTTTTGTAAGCAGCTGTAAGTTATAGCTTAAAACTGTACCTTTGCCCTTACAAAGAAAATGTCAAACACTGTCAATCAAGTCAGCATCAGGAGATGTGGTTCTTCTCATTGAAAAGCTGGACTCCTCTGTTCTTAATAATGACAAAAAGAGAGGTATCAATCCATGATTTTATACTGGGTGAGAAGTATCAATCCACAATTTTATACTGAGCGAGAAGTATCAATCCATGATTTTATGCTGGACGAGAAGTATCAATCCATGATTTTATACTGGGCGAGAAGTATCAATCCACGATTTTATACTGGGTGAGAAGTATCAATCCACGATTTTATACTGGGCGAGAAGTATCAATCCATGATTTTATACTGGGTGAGAAGTATCAATCCATGATTTTATACTGGGCAAATGGGAAACCACATTTGGGTTCCATAGTCCTGATGCAAACACTTGGAGTGGTAAACATCTCACTATTTTGTTGTTGCCCCAGTTTTAAGCATTCATCCCATAATATTCGCCCATATTAATAACCCTGACAACTCTTAGTCTGTAATACAAGTTACTGTGTTGTCATAATTGCAGAATGTACAACTGACTCCACTAGTTACGTTACAATACAGTTTCTACTCGATGTGTTACACTAAGTTTTATCTCATTTTCAGTGTTCTTGCTGGTAGCATGTACGTTTTACAATAAAATGTAGAGTGAGAGGTTATCTTCATAGTATTTGAGACTGCTGATGATACAGGCATTGACGCAGTGGGGTTATTTAGCCTGGCATCCTTCATTAAGAATCTCAGTTGGGCAGACCTATAGGCTTGCCTTCTGCCACCTGTAAGGATTAATGAAGGCTGCAGTGACATATTAAGGAACACTTTGTCATAGTAATATTAGTTGTTGCACTGTGCTTCCCTGCCAGTGGTACAAACAAAAAATTCAGTATATGATCTTCTCTTTTGTACGAGCAGGGCTTCTTTACACAACCCTGTTACTCATACGTATGTAAAATGCAAAACATCAGGCTCTGATGATAGATTAGATATCATTATTTAAGGGACTGAAGAAATTGCAGACTGAAGAAATTGTTATGCAGCTACATAGTTATCTTATTACTTTTTATCCTTCCAAGGTTTTAGTTTGTAATTTGCAATGTATATCTTAATATGTCTTCTTCTTCTAGTCCTATGTTCAAATGATTTTTAAGTTTTTCACTTAGTTTATCTTCGAGCTTTTCTCCCCGGGCCTCTACTGAAAATGGACACATATCCAGCTAGACTAGCCAGGACAACAAATGTAAAATAAAATAAAATAAATAAAATAAAAAATTGTGTTTGCATTTTTATGACCTTTAGTACATTTTGAATGGATACAAAAGAAAATATGTTGTGTCCATTGTCAGTTTCTTAGTCTTCCTAGCCCACTGACTGGTTTCTTAGAACCATTAGAGAGTAACTCTTTATGTCCCATGAAGTTTGACCCAAAAGCATAACCTTGATTTGTCATGTTTCCTGCAATTACATTAAATTGTTAGTTACTCTAGCTCGGATATATCACATTTCTCTCCATTAAATGAGAATGGCAGAAATATATTATTTTCCCCATCAACACCAAATATAGGAAAAAATAAAAATGTTTAATTCATTATTTCTGGCAATGTAAAACACTTCTGCATGATTCACATTAATCTTGGATAAGCTAAACCTGTCAATGCTTTCAAAGCCTTAAAAACTAATCACTAACTCACCCTACCTTTGCAACATGGTGCTTGAGGTGTTTTTTTAATTACTAGTATTTGTGTTCCTTAAGTTCATTTAGCTTTGTAACACAAGCCCTTCTCTTCCTGCAGGCAATTTTTAATTTACCAGTTACTATAAAAATACTCCCAAACTTGATGAATAGAATAAATGTTGAGTACTGTCATTCTATGAGATGATTATGAGAGGATTATTGTGGACAAAAACACTATAATAGCTGCAAGGCAATAAATGTGAAAACCATCAAACTAAGAACTCTTTTAGAATAAAAAAATGGCATTCCTTTCAATGTCAAAGTTGAACTGTACTTTAAAATGTTGACTAAGGGAGTAACAGCTCCTATTTGTTTTACTTTTTCAGGCAACAAGGTAGGAGTGCTGATCCTGAATGACGCATTTCTAACACCACCCATAACATAAAGCTTTACCTTTTCACTGAGTGTAGTCCTGTAATAGGGAAGCTATTGTAATTATATTTACATCTGCAGTCATATCATATACATGAGAAGTAAATCTAACATGCTTGTTAGCTATGTAAATGAAATGATACAGTATCATGACTTGGTCACCAGGACAATGGTACTTAGAATCAATACATGCACACATTCTGAAGTATCCATTCAGCTAACACATTTTGGGAGGTTGCAGAAAGTCATCATATGTGATATATTCATCTGCAGACATGAAGAGAATATAAAGAATTCTAAACTAAAGTGCCACTCATAAGTGAAGTTAATAAATGGCAAGAAAGTTAAAAGCACTGTTATAAAAGCAAGAAGGATAAGCATGTATTGTCATTTTTCTGAATAATTTTAAATTGATTATTCAAGTTAATAATAAAGTCTTTATCAGGCACCTTTTCCTCATCTACTTTTCATTAGCATGTATAGCACCTGTATTGACAAATGGAATGAAAGGCAATATGTATGTATGGCATGGAGACAAAGACACCAGCTAAGGAAGTTTAGCATGATCTACTAACTGTATTGCAATATAGTAAAAAAGTAAGTCATACATATCGAGCAGAACACAGGAACCTGAAAAATTAACTGTGGTAAGTAAATGCTTCATAACATCATTTTCATACATTGCCAATTAAGCTTTAATGTGGAGTATCAAAAGAATCTCAAATACCTAACATTCGTACATTTTTACTGGGATACATGCTGATTCATTTGTAAGTTGTAACCAGGTAGTTAGCTTAGCTGAAAATATTGTTCTCTGATATACTGAATAAGGGTATGCAGATTACTTATTAAGATGCCTTGTTATCTGTCTACATACTTATAGTTATGTTTGTATAGATATGTATATATCTATCTGTCTCTCTCGATATATATATATATATATATATATATATATATATATATATATATATATATATATATATATATATATATATGGGTCTACTTTACATTACCGAACCGACAATTCACCGACACACAAAACACCGACCCCAAATAACCGAAAACACACAACGCCGACAACTCACAAAACCAAACACCATTACACCGACACAAACAACGTAAACTACACGACACACAATGACATATCCACTAACCTTAACCGAAACCCTAACCCTAAGGTCCGACACTACTGCACAGTTACCCTACTCGCACCCTAACCCTAACTCACTTAACCCACCCCTACACCTAAAGACTGTCACTATCACACACTTAACCTACCTGCACCCTAACCCTAACTCACTTAACCCACCCTAAAACATAAAGCCCGTCACTATCGCACACTCACCATACCCGCACTCTAAACCTAACTCACTTAACCCGTCCCTAAACTACAGTCCGTCACTATCACACACTTACCTTACCTGAACCCTAACTCCGACACTGCCGCACACTCACCTTTCCCACACCCTAACCCAAAATCCCACAATATCGCACACTTACCTGACCGCTCCTAAATCCGTCACTATCGCACACTTACCGAGTCACGCTCACACGTTACCCTTGTTGGTCTTTCAGCTGTCGGCAAATCACCGTTTCGGTCAACTTACCTGTCAGTCGTTTCATCTCGGTCTTCTGCGTGTTGGTGAAGTGTCGGTTCGGTAATCTAAAGGAGACCCATATATATATATATATATATATATATATATATATATATATATATATAGATCTAGGAATATTGAACGAAAGTTCAATAGTCTGAATCCACAATACCTGAACACACTTTAAAGAAAGCGCTGTCACCGAATAAGCGCTTTCGTTAAAGTCCGTTCAAAAAAAAAAAAAAAAAACAATAAATCTTCTTTTATGTAGGGGGGCAAGCCCGCCTGCACACCCCATGTGCGGGGCTGTGCCCCCACACCCCCCTACTTTTATATTAAAACTCCGAGGTTGCAGTACAGTGAGGAAAAGGGAATTCTCCCTTAACCGCACTGTAGTGCGACCGGCATAACCAGCATACATAACCGAAAGTGCTGCTTCGGTGAACAACACTTTTGGTTAAGTATGTTCGGTGATTTCTGCTTTGGCAGAAAGTGCCATCGGGGGTCTGTACTGATCCCATATATACATATATATATATATATATATATATATATATATATATATATATAGATATATATATATATATGGGCTCATAGGTTCATAGGTGTGTACAAGCCTGCCCCATAGAAGTGCCCTGGCATCGTGCTGCCCGACGTTAGTTCCCAATGCCTCTATCAAGTAGAGCCACTGCAGTGATCGCAGGGGTGAACTTTCTATTTCCCATCCACTCATCAAGATTTCTCTTGAGGAGGGCGAGTGAGGCACTTTGCTTGACATGTATGGGAAGTCTGTTCCAGAGCGTAGGGAGTCTCTGGGTTATGAACCTGTCCCTCCAGCATGTTCTGTTGATTGTGGTAATGAGGTTGAGGTCTCTGGAGCACGTGGTGCAGAGGGATTTGGATTTCTTTACATGTAGCATTTCTAACAGAACTGAGTTAGACATGGCTTTTTAAGTCAAGCAGGGATCCCTTCTTGGAAGACGATATGAGACAGAGAATAGCTGGAGTTTTTTGAGTCTGTCCATGTAGGACATGTGTTTAAGGCCTAGGATCCTTTTCATGAGGTACTTTTGTGGCCTTTCCAGCTGTTGCATGTGTCTGGAGAGGTACATGCCAAACAGGGCATTATACTCAATGACTGGCCTAATAAGGGAGAGTAGAGAGAGATGATGACCTCTTTCTTCCTAGATGCAAAACCCTTGGTAATGAGATGTGCTACATAGAAGGACATTCTGACCACAATGGCAATGTGGTGGTCGAAGGAGAAGTTGGTGTCAGCCTGTGTCCCCAGATCTCTTATAACACCTGCAGTGTTCAGTGGGCTCCCATCATTGTGGTAATTATTGGGAACTGAGTTTTTCTCAAAGGGAATGATGACGCACTTTTTGGCATTAAGCTTAACTCCATGGTTTCAACACCAATCCTTGGTCTCAGTGAGGCATTGTATATATATATATATATATATATATATGTATATATATATATATATATAGATAGATATACATATGTATATATGTATATATATATATATATATATATATATATATATATATGTGTGTGTGTGTGTGTGTATGGATCTTGGACTATTGAGCAAAAGTTCAAAATCCACAATAATCGAATGCACTTTAACAAAAGCACTTTCACCAAAAAAGCGCTTTCGTTAACGTGTGTTAGAAAAAAAAAACAATAAATCTTCTTTTATGCAGGGGGGCAAGCCTCCCTGCACACCTCACAACTCCCTAACTTTTATATTCTCACTACGAGGTCGCACTACGGTGAGGAAAAGGGAATTTTCCCTTAACCACACTGATACACACACACACACACACACACACACACACACACACACACACACATATGTGTGTATAACATATATATTGATTCTCTTATTTTAGTCAGCTGTCATCACTGTCAGTGTCTGTTTTGTCGACACACTTTGTTCAAAAAATAGATGGTTGACAGTTATGTGAGATTGCTAGAGTACCGGAGTTGTTCAATATGCCCTTTCCTCAGTTTTGTGCACTCTCTGAATTATAATGGGTTATGTGTGATGCAGCCATACACATGAGGTGTACAGAGAGGCTTGCCCCCCTCAAAAAAGATTGTTTTAAGGTTGCATGCTCCAAGCTTATTTTGATTACTTTTAGTCATCAACAATGCACGTCAAAGTTTGTCTTTTGATATTTTAAAGGAGACCCATATAGATACAGATATTCTATTCCCTTCTATTGTCAATAGCATCAAGGAAGGACATTGCAACCTAATTGTTTTATTTGCGCATATAAACAGCATTCAATTCTTTCTTTAGTTTGTTCTACCGAAATCTGGCAATTGTTTTGGTGTACCTCCGTGAGGTGTCATTTTGTTGGGCTTACAGTGCTGAGCATCATTTAAATAAACGTAGGAAGCATAATAACTGCAATATCACCAAAAATTGAGAGATGGAAGTTGGCCTTTACTTATTAACTTAGTTAACCAGACTAGTGGGTTGGTCCTCAGAAGACTTTTTGCCAAGTCAGTTGAACAACTGCAAATGTTTTCAGGCAGTTACAGTTCTGTGAATATAATCATACCCACGTAAAGAGAGAGAAGATCTTTTTCTCTTAAATAAAAATAGTAGATGTATTTACAATTCAGAGTGTAACAGAAATCTTTACTGATCAGCAACAGTTATCAAAAATATGTACACATTCATGATTATTTAGGTGGTCTGTCTAAGTATGAATATACTGTTTGATATCAAAATTAGCCAGTGTCAAAACAGTGGCAGCTGTATTGAAGTAAAAGTTTAGTTTCTTGTTGTGCACAAATATTTTTGTGGTAGGGAGATCCATAAAGTGGATGCAAGCTTTGAGAAAAAATTATTTCACCTTTTGTGAAATGTAGTTTTGATAGGTCTATTGCATAATCTGGTTCTGAGTGTAAGTAGTACTTGATTCATCTCAGTTGTAATATATTTACTTATTTATTTAATGTATTTATTTATTTTGCATGTGTTTACAGGGAGAATCTGACAGAGCAAGTTGCCCATTTTTAGCGGAGGCCTGGGGACAAAAGCTCCACACATAAAAAAAATTGAAAGTACAACATACACAATACTAATGTAATTAAGAATATACATGCTAAAATATGCATAGAGAATTATCTTTGGAGAAAATCATCACAATACAATATTAGCAATACGTGAACACGCAGATGCAATTATACTTAAAAGTATATGCAAATATATACATTAGAAAATGTGCAAAAATATGCATAGTTATCTGTAGAGAATGGAGTAGGTAGTAAATAGAAGGAAAATAGAGTTTATAGCAGAATGGAGTTTATAGTAGAATGGAGTTTATAGCAGAATGGAGTTTATAGTAGAATGGAGTTTATAGTAGAATGGAGTTTATAGTAGACTGGAGTTTATAGTAGAAGGCAACTCGAGTAGATAGTAGATAAGAAGAATATGTGCAAGCGTGTGCATAAGAAGTTGTCCATGGAGAACAGAGTAGATAGGAGATGGAAGGAAGATAGAGTAGATAACAGATTGAAGGAGAATACACCCTTAAACCTTAAGCCCTTTAAGGTATCATTGTAGGATCAAGTGAAACACTTGAGAAATAGACCAACCAGTGTCTGTATGTATGTATGTGGAATAAGTGAAAAAGCCTTGTGTGGTACCTGGAGTAGAATAAGACATTGATCTAGTGGAGTTTATCCTGGGTTTGAGCAGGTGCACTTCCATGAGCTGGTTAAGTAGGACTGGAAAAGGATTTTAAAGTTATGTTTATTATCTAGGATCTGAATTTCTAGAGGAAGGGTGTTCCATATCTTTGCAATGGCACTAGAGTACAAAGAGTCACCTGAACTATTCCTACTTTTGGATATTTCAACCAGTGCTTTGTTTGTGGATCTTAGAAGTTAATTGTTAGTGTACTGATTTAGTAGGCTTTTTAGTGATGTGTTTTTTAGGGGTGGTATAGGATCTGATGTGCAGTTGTAAGCTGATTATAGGTCAGGAGATTTGGAAGTTCCAGCCAGGATAGTTGTTTCAGGGCTAGACAATGGTGGGTCCTGAAAGATGAGTTTTGTTATAGCAGCTGGTTAATTTGTTTAAGTTTCCTTTATGTAGGTTAGTTAGTATGAGGAAAGCACTGAGAAGTGTAAGAGTAGGTAGCTTTTTTGCAATGGTGACTCTATTGGTGAGGTAGTTTTTGCATCTGTAGAGGGTGCCGAGTTTTTTATGGACTTTTGTTATTGTTTGCAGAATATGTTTGTCGAATTTCATGTTGTTATCTATGATAACGCTTAATAACTTGGTTTGCGAGACTGGTAAGATGGGATTATTGTTTGAGGAGTTTATTTTAAATGGGGGAATGGACTCTGTGGCTTTTGAGGGATGAAATACCATTTGTTTTGTTTTTGTAGGGTTAAGTATTAGCTGTGAGTCAGATAACCATCTTTCTATGCAGAAAAGGATTCTTGGGTAATTTTTTTGCAGAAGTGGAAGAGTGGGAGCAGAGCAGATAAGTGTGGAGTCATCAGCATACTGGACCAGATTGGCATGGATGGTGGCTTTGTGGAGGTAATTGGTAAATATTGTAAAAAACAGAGATCCAAGTATCAATCCCTGTGGGACACCTAAGGTTACTGTGAGGAGAGAAGATAGACAGTTTTGCCATTTTATGGCTTCTTGACAGTTAGATAGGTAGTTTCTGAACCATAATAGTGTGGAGTTACTTAGGTTGAGTTTTGAGAGCACAGTTAGGAGTTTGGAATGGGAGATGGTGTTTGCCTTGTACAGATCGAGAAAGATAGTGGAGACCATTGTTCCATTGTTGATTTACACTGTTGGTAAAGCTAATAAGGGCTGTGGTGGTGCTGTGATTGGGTCAAAAACCATGCTGTGTGTTGGCCAGGAGATTATTAATTAGGAGACAGTTTAGGATTTTGGAATGTATGCATTTCTCAAGAATATTTGATGGGAGGATAGTATGGCAGTTGGTTGGTAGTTAGATAGTTCAGTTGAGTTACCACTTTTATGAAGTGGTATTATGTGTGAACATTTCCAGAGGGTTGGGATGCATTATTCACCTATTGATCTATTTATTAATAGGGAGACAGGGTAAGAGATGGCCTTGGCTGCAATTTTGAGGTATTCTGCTGGGAGTTTATCAGCTGCTAGGGTTGTGGGTTTAAGTTTTGTCAAGTAGCAATTATAAATTGTTTTAGTAGCTACTGGTTGTAGGGAGAAGCAGTTTTGATCTGTTGTTGAGGTGATGGGATTAGGGTATGTTGTGGATGAAGAGGTGTTTGTGAGGTTTAGAATGGACTTGGTGAAATATTGGTTAAATTGAGTGGCAGTATTGTCTGTGGTGGTATCAATATTCGGGAGTGGAGTACTGGTTTTCCCTGGTTGTAGGATTTTATTGATAGCTGCCCAGAATTTTTGAGGGTTATTTTTGTGCTTTGTTTGGATGTCTGAGTAATGATTTTTCTTATCCCTTTTTACTTGTTTTTTTTTGCCTTATTTCTTAGTTCGAGGTATGTCTGTCCATTTACTATAGTTTTGTTGTGAAACCATGCTTCCCATGCTTTATCCCTATGTTCTAGGAGAATTCTAGTAGTTTGGTGAGCCAGGGGGCATAGTTGGACTTTATTCTTACTATTCTGACAGGGGCAAGGTTATTTAGTGTGTTCATAAAAGTAGAGTTAAAATAATCGGCAGTGTTGTTGAGGGGGAGATCAGAGAGTCGGGTCCAATTACAGTAAGATAGAGCAGTTATGAAGTCTTGGGGTTTAAATTTTTTTGTATAACAAATTTGTTGAAGAAAGGTTATTTTTATAGGTTTAACCTGTTGTCTAAGTGCGAATGGAGGGAGATGGTCACTAAGGGTGTCAGGAAGTGAACCAGAGTGGTGAGATAGGTATGGATGGTTTGTGAGGATCCAATCTAGTATTGACTCTTTCTTGGTTAAATTATCTGTTGTAGTGAAAGTATGGATTAATTGGGAGAAGCAGTGAAGGTTTATATGGTTAATGGGGAGCGGGGAGTTGCAGGTAGATCAATCTATATTAAAGTCACCTGGTATAATTGTTTCTTGTGGGAGGGTATGAGATGCCCAGTGGAGGATGGATTCAACTGTATTAATGTTATTCCCCAGGGGAATGTAATCACCTATAATGTTTAGCTGTTTTTTTAACTGAGTTTTAGTTTGGCGAATAGAATTTCAACATTATTGAAGGCAGGGCTAAGAATGTCAGAAATGTCTATGGTAAGGTTGTTTTTTTTTAAAGCAGGCGATACTCCCACCTTTTTTATGAGTTCTGTCTTTCCTGAGTATATTGTAACCTGAAGAAGTAATTCATGGCTATTCTGTTCTGAGTTTTGTACAAATAATGGTTGGCAATGCTCTATTTTAGGCATTATCATTTGTAATGCCAGAATTTTCCTGAATTCTAGTGGGAGTAGGTGGTAGTATTTATATGATAATCCTAGCTGTTTGAGTGTCAGTTTTATGATATCTTGCATATGTGCAGCAAAGGTAAGCTGTTGATCAAAAGTTATAACTAGATACTTTTATGTAACTTTCAATTGTGATGTACCTTAGAGGTCTATAATATAAAACAGTGCTGGATAACATTTTTATTTTTTCAATGAGGTTTAGCAACATCAATTCGAATATATAGAGTCATGGAAGTACTGGGGTACAGAGGGGGTTGATTCTGCAGTATACTTATTTTTAGTCTATTTTTTAAATCATCAATTTGCATCTGTAGCATTTTTGACAGTGTGGAGCACAAGAACACAATGTTAATAGATTTTGATTACTTCCATGTACCTAGGATGCTGCATTTATGTTTATTTGTTGTATTAAGATTATGTTATCACTAACTATATGCAAACATTAAGATCTTATATTCAAGAAATGTTTAGAAGAAGGGAGAGATGGAGATGAAACAATTATGAGCCTTCACATTGCAGTATGGGTTCCCAAATAACACTACCCTTCAAAAAGTAGCAAACAGAAGTGAAAATTGCCAAAAGTGTTCTGCAACAGAACCAAGAACATCATAGCTCAATAATTTATGTTTAAAAAAAAAACTAAGCAACTTTGATGCAGTCCTCCTGAACTGGACACAAACGTGATGGTTGGGAAAGATGGTAGACTTTACGTGTGGTATACTGCCTGGGAAAGATGATTATTCACTGAAAGCTAAGCAAATTGAATTGGAAACTGAGAACCAGGCAGGTGAAACCACCGATAATATGAAACAGCTTGGTGGAATGTTGCAGCTGTAAGGCGTGTAATGTAAATTAAATGTAGCTTTTATTTTGTCTGTCATACTACATGAACAAGGAGTAATAGTGGAACCAAACAAGGAGTAATAGTGGAAGCAAGTGCTGTTTCTTCCCATTTTAAAATGAAGTGTGTGTTGATTTTGTGATCTGCTGAGCAGATAGTCTGAAATCTGTTAGAGTATGGAGTTTACAAGCTAGTAATGCAGAGACAAAGAGTGAAGGCTTTTGGGCCTCTGATTGGCTGTGCAATTGATGGTCTTGCTTATGATATGAAGAGAAGTCCTGGTAGGGATAAGAGAATGCATGGACTCTATAATAGTAGATACCTGACCATGGCATTGTGTCTGTACTGCTTTGTTAAATATATTGTGTGAATACACCTTGCGTGGGGTTAGTCGATGTTTTACTTATCTAATACAGAGGAAAGTATGTAAATTCCATAGTGTTTAAGGGTTTCCACCTTTCTTCTTTGGTGCAGAATAGTCCTTATTTTGGTGGATGAGTCCATAGAAAGAATAAGGGGGAACTGCATTTCTTCATACATATAAGGGAAAGACTATATTTTGTGCTTTCTTCAGTATTTTAAACAATTATTTAAATTTCATTACTTGTTAAATGAACCAGTGCAAACAGTAATAAATAAAATTTACAGAAATGAGATTGAATGCAATTGAAATGTGTGGTGGGGGTGATTTATTTTGTTGAGCCTCAAGTATTTATAATGAACATTTATTTTAGGATACTTGTGAAGGTGACAGTCCTGCAATGTTTTGATGGGGGACTCATGACTAGATTAGGGAACAGGATCTGTGAAGTCAACAATGGACAAAGTATTTATTTACTTCCCATTGTTCATGTGGGCATGTTATTATGATTTTTTTTATGTTTATTAAAATGTTCACTTTGCTCACATCTTTTACTTTTGTATGTTGATGGATTTTACCAATGGGTGTATGTTATGAGAATTTCTTTATCTGGTTATCAATACGCAGGTGAAGGGTGCATAAGTGAACAGGGGGCAATACCAGGACTATAGCTGGTAGTTCAAGGACTGTATTATGCTTGAAGGATGACAGGGAAGAGACGTATGAAGGATGACAGGGGAGACATGTATGAAAGAATAGTTGAGCAAGGCTCTTGTAGTGAGTTCAGCAGTAACAGAACAGGAAAGGTTGAGCGGGTAAGCACTCCAGTGAGTTTACTGATAAGGTGACAAGGGTTGGGAGGCAGGTGCCCATCCAGGCTATCAGCAACAGTCATAGGTATGGCTGGAGAAGGGTCTAGAGAGATTAATGGATTCCAAGCTTGGAAGAGTTTGATAGATGGTTGTATATATTTTTGAGCATGTTTAAGTGGGGGAAATGAGAAAACAGTGGGTGGTATGCAATGTAAATATAGACGGGGGGGGGCAGTGTGCTATTAAAGGCATTTAGGTCTAGGATACTGGACTGTGATGAAAGGAAGGCCTTTAAGCTAAGAAGGGGTAAAAGGAGAAAGGAACGCAGAGGAGGAAGGGAATGTATGGGGCTTTTGCCAAATATCAGGACATCCCGATGGGAGCATAAATTACGGCTTGCAGTGTGGAATGGTAATGGCTTAACCAACCCGGTGTGGAGAAGGATTTTTTGGGACTGTGATGAATTACAGACATATAACAGAGACCTGCAGGAACTAGTGCTAGGGTGTTTTCTGAAAGCCAGGATATGCCCAAACAGTTATACTTTCTGGGTTGGTCAAAATGTATTTCATGTGAAATCCAAAAATCATCATGTATAGTACATGTAATGGTGAAGGAGGGTATAAAAAGAAAGTGGTAAAAAAGGACTATCCAAAAATACAGGATATGAGGCAGCTGGTGATAGAACTGGCAGAATGAAAGGAGCAGGAAAGGTCAAAAGAGAATAAGCAAGGATGTATAAGGATGGGGGTCAGCTGGCTATCAATGCTACGGGAGGGAGAGTAAGCTGAAGATAGGGAAGAAAAGGGGGTGACTAAATGAGGTGAATTGGAAGAGGAGTATAGACAAGGAGAGAAGGGGCTGAAAGTATTGCTAAGAATGGTAAACTTTGGAGTAGGAAATGTGAAGGGGGTAGAATATATAGACCTTCCCTTTCACTCTTACTGGTACCCATCTGTCAAAAGTCACTCCTGACACTCTTCTCCACCCACTCCACCCTGCCTGTACTCTCTTCTTCACATCTCTTCCATGCTCACTATTACTCTGAACTGTTGATCCCAACTATTTAAACTCATCTACCTTCACCAACTCTACTCCCTGCATCCTCAAAATTCCTCTGTCCTCCCTCTCATCCACACACCTATATTCTGTCTTAGTCCTGCTGACCTTCATTTCTCTCCTCTGTAGAGCATACCTCCACCTCTCCAGGGTCTTCTTAACCTGTTCCCTATTCTCACTACAGATCACAATGTCATCCACAAACATCATAGCTCATGGGCTCTACTTTCTGATCTCATCTGTCAACCTGTCCATCACCATTGCAAATAAGAAAGGGCTCAAAGCCAGTCTTTGATGTAATCCCACCTCCACCTTAAACACATCCATCACTCCTACTACAGACCTTACCACTGTCAAACTACTCTCGTACATATCATGAACCACTCTTACATACTTCTCTGCCACTCTCAACTTTCTCATCCAATGCCATAAATCCTCTCTAGCCACCCTGTCATAAGCTTTCTCTAAGTCCACAAAGACAATGTAACTCCTTCTGACCTTCTCTATACTTCTCCATCAACACTCTCAGAGCAAACATCACATCTGTAGTGCTCTTTCCCAGCATGAAGCCATACTGCTGCTCACTAATCATCACCTCCTTTCATAACCTAGCTTCCACTACTGTTTCCCACAACTTTATGATTTGACTGATCAGTTTCATCCCTCTGTACTGCACATCACCCTTATTATTAAAAATCAGTAGCAAAATAGTTCTTCTCCACTCCTCAGGCATCCTTTCACTTTCCAAGATTTCATTAAACAATCTGGTTAAAAACTCCACTGCCATCTCTCCTAAACAACTCCATGCTTCTACAGGTATGTCATCTGGACCAACAGCCTTTCCATTCTTTATCCTCTTCATAGCTATCCTTACTTCCTCCTTGCTAATCTGTTGTACTTCCTGATTCACTATCCTCACATCATCCAACCTTATTTCTCTCTCATTCTCTTCATTCATCAGTCCCTCAAAGTACTCTTTCCATCTGCTGAACATACTCTCCTCACTTGTGAGTATGTTTCCCTCATTATCCTTTATCACCCTTACCTTCTGCACATCTTTCCCAGCTCGGTCCCTTTGTCTAGCCAATCAGTACAGGTCCTTTTCTCCCTTTTTAGTGTCCAACCTTTCACACAACTCTCCATACACTTTATCTTTAGCGACCTCTCCCTTCGCCATACACCTCATGTCCTTATATGCCTGTCTACTTTCTTCATCACTCTGACAATCCCACTTCTTCTTCACCAACCTCTTTCTCTGTATACTCTCCTGTACTTCTTCGTTCCACCACGAGGTCTCCTTGTCCCATTTTCTCTATCCAGATGTCCCACCAAGAACCTTTCTAGCTGTGTCCCTTACCAGATCTGCTGTAGTTACCCAGCTACTCAGCAACTCTTCACTGCCAACCAGTGCCTGTCTTAACTCTTTCCTGAACTCCACCTCACAATCGCCCCTTTCAAATTCCACCACTTGATCCTTGGCACTGCCCGCACACTCCTCCTCCTCTTCTTGATCACCAACGTCATCCTACAGACCGCCATCCTATGCTGCCTAACTACACTTTCCACTGCCATCACTTTACAGTCTCCAATCTCCTTCAGACTGGCCCTCCTACATAGGATATAATCCACCTGTGTGTGTCTTCCTCCACTGTTGTACGTTACCCCATGCTCTTCCTTCTTCTTAAAATACGTATTCACCACAGCCATGCCCATCCTTTTTGCAAAATCCACTACCATCTGACCTTCTGCATTGCTGTCCTTAACACCATACCTGCCCATCACTTCCTCATCCCCTCTGTTCCTTTCACCAGCATGCCCATTGAAGTCCACTCCAATCACCAGTCTCTCACCCTTGGTACTCCCACCTCCACTTCATCCAACTCACTCCAAAATGTTTCTTTCTCATCCATCGCACTCAACTTGCAGAGCATATGCCCTAACAACATTCATCATCACACCATCAATTTCTAGTTTCATAAACATCACTCTATCTGACACTCTTTTCACCTCCAAAATACTCTTGGCATACTCTTCTTTCAGAATATCCCCTACCCTACTTCTCTTCCCATCCACGCCATGATAGAAAAGTTTGAACCCACCTCCGATACACCTGGCCTTACTCCCCTTCCATCTAGCTTCTTGCACGCACAATATATCAACCTTCCTTCTCTCCATCATATCAGCTGGCTCTCTCCCTATACCAGTCATACTGCCAACATTCAAAGTTCCTACCCTCAGTACTACACTCCTAACCTTCCTCTTCTCTTCTTGCCTTCGAGCATGCCTTCCCACTCTGCTTCTCCTTCTCATTTGGCCAAAAGTAGCCCAATTTCCACCAACACACTGCTTGCTAACAGTACTGGTGACGGCCATTGTTAACCTGGGCCTTGACCAATCCAGTATGGAAATCTGTATTGTTGTCCACATATGTCATTTGGAAAGGTTTTACACCAGATGCCCTTCCTGACTTAACCCTCCCCATTTTTCCAGGATTGGGACTGGCACAAAGAAATGCACTGGATTATGCATCCTTAGTGGCTGATTGACCTTTTGGGGCCAGTGAATAACTCCAAAACTGTAAGTAAGGACAGGAAGAGCAAATTGGTTTATAGACTGGACTTTGTTCCTAGATGTCAATGTTGTTTTCAGTACTAATTTAAGTCTGATTGACCTTGAACTTTATGAGTATCTTGTTATTGAACATCCCTTGCTACCATTGATTTATGGACTACATAAAGTGCATAAAGATGCTCTGGACCCTCCTCTGCAGCCGATTGTTTCTGGTAATGGTTGATTAACAGAGCCCTTTTCCATTTTCATTGAACACAAGCTGAGAACTGTTGTTAATACTGCACCTACTGTCTTGAAGGATACCCAGCATTTTTTAGAGAGTTTGTTTGAGTTTAGCTTGAACTGTGATATTTCCAACTGTATGTTTGTTACTCTTGATGTCAACACACTTTTTACAGTGATTCCGAATATGTAGGGGTTTCTGGCTGTTAAACTTTTTTTACACAAGTTTAGTGGCTGTTGTAGTGATCTGATCTTTTTGATATGTGCACTGTTGGACCTTGTCCTAGAAAATAATGCTTTTATGTTTAAAGATCATATATATTTGCAGAAGGTCGGCATGGCTATGGGTACTTGATGTGACAATAGCTACGCCAACCTTGTGATGGCTAACTGGGAGGAAGAATTTGTGCTTGGTCAGCATGCGTTCACTAAGCATTTACATTTTTTTAAAAGATTTGTTGATGGCATTTTTCTTCTATGGGATGGTTCTATGGTAGATTTAGATTTGTTCCTTATATATCTTGAATCAACTACTAGTTATCTTAGATTTACAACATGTGGGTATGAATGACATTGATTTTCTAGATATGCATTTCTCTGAGGATGCAAGGGGCAAGCTGGAAACTTCTATGTATAGAAAGCCTTGTGGAAGAAATACTATATTACATCGCACGAGTATGCATCCTGTTATGTATTTAACAGTATCGCTATGAATCAAACATTTAAGGCTTCTAGATTACATATGAATGATGATTGTTTCCGTCAAGCCTCTGAAACCATGAGACGTGAACTATTTGATCGAGGTTATTCTGAACGTGACTTTGGTGCAGTGGATAAATTGATAGGTGAAGCTAGAAATAAATCAGCTAGATCTTATTTTTCTAGTGTACATTATGATTCACATCCTAGGAAGAAATCAACATTCAAAACAACGTGGCTGGGTTAATATATGCCTTTGCGCAGATAGCCCAGTACCAACCTATGAATCTATGAACCTATTTGGTCCATCTATTAGACCAGTTTTAACTTTTACTAGTGATATTAGTATGATTTGTGATGTACAAAGAAACTGGCCAATTTTAACATTTGATGACAAAATCCTTGATGTTGTGGGGCAGGTACCCAAGTTTTGTTTTAAGAACAGTTTGTCACTCAAAAGACAATTATCTTATGACAATAATGCAAAGTCTGTTACACTTTCAGACAGAAAGGGGACTTATGCTTGTTGAAACTCTGCAGCTTATCCATATATCTCTAGATCTCAAATTTTTGTACATCCATCCACCAGCTATATATTTAATCCTAAATTTTATGCAGACTGTTCTACTAGGTGTATAGTGTATCTTGTTATGTGTTACAAATGCTGCTGTTTTTTATATAGATAAGACCTGAAGGGCATTGAAAGAATGTCTGCTTGAACATGTTGAATATATTACAAGCAAATATGTCACTAGTGCCTTATTTAGACATATATCTGAATTTAATGACCATTCTTTTAGATTTTTGGTGTTACAATGTATACCTCAGAGTAATAGAGGGGGTGATGTTAATAACAAGGTGGAAAAAGCTGATACAAGATGGATTACTGTTTTACAAGCGCAGAGATTTCCAGGATTAAATGGTTATAGTCCCTTAAAACCTTTATTGAAGGAACATAAATTTCCTCATTAACTAGTTAATTACTATAGTATATATATATATATATATATATATATATATATATATATATATATATATATATATATATTTATATTGAACATTTTGTGTTGTATTTTGTCTTGATGAAGTACCTGGTGCTGGGCACGAAAGTGCTTACCTTTTATTAAAACAAGTTTTTATTCAGCCTTGTGTGGACTGGTATACAAGTTTTTACTTTTGCTGTTAATTTAAGTCTTCTAAAATATTAATTTCTAAGTTGTATTCACATTTGTTCATGTTTCGTTGTTGATCCTTCATCAATTGCCAAATATGTACATACTCCTTTTTGCTCAAGTTATTTTATATCACATTCCTGTCCCAACCTGATATTTTCTTGGTGTTGAGCTTTCCTGTTTTAAAGGTTGCTTTTGAACATTTATTAAGACCAAATAACATTCTTATATCATCTGGAAAAGTTTTGACCACTTGCAGTTGTGCTTTCATTTCCTCATCTGATGAACTATACAGTTTTAAATCATCTACAAAAAGAAGATGAAAAGTCTTTATACTTTGTTGTTTTCTGAGAGCCAATTTGTACCCATGACCTAATCTGTTAAGTAGATAACTTAATGGGTTAAGGACAAGGCAAAAGAGCAGCGGTAACAAAGAGTCACCCAAGAATATCCCCCTTTGAATTTTTATCGCTGGAATAATAATTTGTCCTTTATCAACTGCAAAGTGGTTTAACACTGTTTCATTGTTGTTGTAATCAGTCAGTGTAGGGTGTAGGGTGTATTTTATACAGTTTTAAGCACTCTTTTATCCATTAATGTGGGATACTGTCAAATGCTTTTTTATAGTGTGTCCATGCCATACTTAGATTCTTCCCTTTTTATTGTTCCCCATTATGTCTTTATTTAACAAATGATCCTTTGTTCCATATGACTTTTTTTATTGCCCTTTTGTTCTATTGCCATGATTGAGTTTTCTTCTAAATGACTATAAACTCTGTTGGCATCATTTCCAATGTATAGTTTATATGTCATTGGAAGGCAAGTTTTTAGGATTGCTTGCGGTTTCACTCTTAAGTAGGAGTATTGTTTTTCCTATGGGTAACCAGGCTGGTATCTGTTCAGAGTGGGCATATAAATAGTTCTTACTCATGGCTTAATCTTCTTGTTTGTTTGTGTTGTTTGGCTTTTCCTGGTTAGGGGTCGCCCCTGCGCAAGTCCGGTCCGCTAATGATTGGTAGTTGATTTTTACGTGCCTAGTTACCAGCCCTGATGCACAACCTTCAACGAAGGCACGCCCATTCATGCATGTCTCCACGCAGAAGATGCTCTAGCTGAGAGGCGAACTGGACAGCATCTTACTGTGAGGCGACAACACTACCGCAGCACCACCACCGCGGATTATGGCTTAATCTTCTTGTAAAGATGTTAATACTTTTAACCAGAAGTTAAGTACTGCATCCAGGGCCTGGGATTTTCCAGTTAGAGGCTTTTCTTAACTTTGTATCAATCTCGGTGGCCCTTACTTCATCCCATTTCATATCAGTACATTTGAACATCTTATTCTTTCTTTTACTTCTTCTATCCATTTAGCATCTTTGTTATGTTCCACAGTGTCTTCATAGATATTTCTCCAAAATTTATCTATTTCTTCTTTTTGATGGTGTTTCAATTCCTTTTGCCTTGTTTTCCAATTCTCTATAAAACTTCTTGGGTCATCAATAAATTGCTTATTTTGAACTTTTTTCTTAATATTTATCTGCATATCTTCTAAGTTTTTTTTTTGCTTGTGCTGATATTTTTAGTTTATTATTTGGGATAGTATTGCTCTGTTCCCTCTTCTATACTCTTCTAACAGTAACACTTCTTGTCTTGTTTTATAGTTTTCTCTGTTTGATACTTCCATTATGGCATTCAATTTCTCTCCTTCCTTTCTGTTACTACCACGTGTTTTTGTGGTGAGACTTTATCTGTTATTAATTTAGCTGCACAGTAGTATATCCTATTTACTTCTGTTATATTACATGAATCTCTATGGACAGTCATATTTAATGTTTTCATTTGTTTTATCAAACTTCTAATTTTTGGGGGTTTTATTGACTTTCTGTAGTCTGTTTTTTTCATTGATCTTAACATCTCTTGTCCATTTCTGTTAAATCAAGCAGCTCTTATCTTAGATTATTTTCTTCTTAAATAAGGGCACATTCTTTGTTCTCCATTTTCTGTGGGCGTTCTATAAAAAGTTCCAGAGCATTTTCCTCTGACACATTTTCTTAATTTTCATCCAGTGTCATCCTTTGGTCTTTCACATGGGAACTCACTAGCCTATCACTCCACAACATTGACTGTATCAGAGTTGCCACAGTTTCTTGTTCCTTCCCTTGCTGTGCAATTCCAGCTGAATATTTGTACTGGTTTCCTATAGAAGGCTCCAAAGTATCTATGGCAACTGGTCAAATGTTTCCTACTCCACTGGTTTCTCCTTAATTTGGGGATCCATTGCTCTATCCTGCTGAGATATTATCTGATTTAGATTTTCTACACTAAATCCTTGACTTCACAGGTAATCCATAACTTTGGTTTCTATTTCTTTGACTTCTCCATTACTAATTCTCTTTTCTACCTTTCCTCTTTGTTTTCTTATTTGTTGTATTGCGAAATGTTCCATGAATGGATGCCATTTGCCTCTATTTCTCTTCAAATATCTTTGATGCTGCTGTTCTTGTATTAATTAGTTTTGCTTTCTCCATTGAATAAATGTTGCACCATGTTACATCTCTTTTTCTTTCTCATGCCCATAGTTCTTCAGATGTTTCCAGCTCCTCCTGTTTCTCCTTACTGTGGGGACTTGTTGTTCCATCAAGCTGTGATATAACCTGTGTTAGACTTTCTGCACTAAATCCTTCACTTTGCAAGTATTTCATAACTTCATCTTCTATTTTCTAACTTCTGCTTTACTAATCTTGTGTTCCATGTTCCCTCTTTGTCATCTTATTTTTGTTATTTTCATCTGTGTATAATATGTGATGACTTGTGATGCATTTATAACACTGTTTCTGTTTGCTAATTATTTAAGACTGAAAAAAATTAAAAGCTGGCTAGGCAGAGAAGTACGAGCAAGTCAAATTTAATAAAATAATACTTAAAAAATGTATGTAAAATACAAACAGGTTAAGCGCTTTCATATGCATAGGTACTTCATCAGATCCATTGAAACTTCACTTTGCAATGCATTTATATAGCTTAAGTCTGAGGTCACGTTATCTTAACAATGGCTTGATGGGGATGACTTCATTTAACCCCTTGCCCTAAGCAGATGCATCCATTTTATCTCAGCACACTCTGTTTTAGTTCTTATGTCACCACCTCTCAACCGTAGTATGCACATTTCCTACAACAGAAACTTAAACCAATGTTCACAACCTGCTGATATAACATGTTTGGACAGTGCATTCCTGTCATCTCTCCATCAGCAGGGTATGAACATTGGTTTAACTTTCTAGTGTTAGAAATGTACACACCATGGTTGAGAGGTGGTGACATAAGAACTAAAACAGAGCGTGTAGAGCTAAAATGGATGCATCTGCTTAGGGCAAATTAAGGTAAGGGTTAAATGAAGTCATCCCCATCAAGCCATTGTTAAGATCACGTGACCTCAGACATTAAGTATTATTTTATTAAATTTGGCTTGCTCATACTTCTCTGCCTAGCCAGCTTTTCATTTTTTTTCAATATTTTCATATTTTGCTGGTTGCTCTTTTTGGTTTCATTGGAATTATTTAAGACTACAACATAATGTTAGATTTCTAGTGTACATTATACATTAAAGAAGACTGATGTTTGATAAGGTTTTAAGTTATGTTTCTGTACTTGGATTTCTTGTTTTTCTTTGTTTTCTAAGTTGCTTTTGCTAGCAAACCTATACTCCTTATATCTGTTTTTGAATATGGTTTGTGTTTTGTGGACATTTTGAAAAATTTAGTAAACAATAAATGTTAAAACCATTTACAATAGCTAGGAGAAATATACAATGTTAGCATTGCAGAGCTGCAGAAAGTACATTTTCTAATCTGTATTACCTTGTATTGCTGAAAAAAATCATACTATTTTCATAAAAATTAACTATAAAATGAACATTAAAATGATTAAGTTAGACTTTCATCCTCAAAAGTGTTTTTGTTTACTCTGTCTTTAACAGCACAGTAGTAAAAATATTTGCATCCCAAAAATAATTATTTTGAGAAGTAAAAAGATAATCCATGCTGAAGGTTATATCATTTTGTCCACCTACTTGATGTTTAAAATTATTTTTGGAGACATTTTCTTGTATGTCGTAGGCATTACTTGTGAATCAGACTGTTTCATGCACTCAGGTTTATTTTCTCTTTGGTGAATCTGGTATCTTTTAGCCTTTCTTTTCTTTTAGCTTTCTGAAACATAGTGTTTGAACCCTGTTTTACTAGTTACAAAGATGACATGTTAACTCCTGCATTTAGGTTCTGTAAGATATGATTTGACTTGCTTTAGCATGCAGTTAAGAGTGTCTGTACTGAACCATGTTCTGCCAGCTGGGAACATCGAAGGCATTGATCATAATAACAATGTAATGTGCTATTATTATTGTTGTCATTGTTTTTATTTTTGTTGTGGTTATTATTACGTCGTATGGCTGACATACATGTTGATATTGATGTATCTGCATGCATTATCTTTCCCATTTTATAAACTTTAACTTCCTCACATATCTGCAAAAGGGCATACTTTTGTACACAGTAAGACTATCCCATTAACAAAATTAAACAAAGTGATGGAAGAGAACAAATTAGTCTTTCTTGTGTAACATATGATATTATATTTACTGTTGCATTGCTATGGTGATAAGTGTTGCAGTGGCTTTATAATAGGCATGCTTAATTATGTAATTTTGTTAGTATAGGTATAAATGCATCGCAACCTGTTTTTTATTAATGTAAAGGTAATGTCTTGGTTGGAGTGCATGGTACCCTCTTTAGCCCTTTGTGAAAGATATTTGCACCTTCTACAATTGCTTTAATCTTTTCTTTCATGAGTTGTAGCAGGAAACAAGAGGAAACATCATATGTATCTCTCATTCTGGTTTCATGGCTGTTATAAGACTGGTGTCTGCCTAATATTGCCCAAGAGAAAGCTCATGTAATATGACGTTCCAGAAGGATAATTACGATTATTATTATTGTTTTTTTTCTGGGCAAACAAAGGCAAACACAGCAGGACAAATAACTTATAATCTTGAGAACCATTTTACAGATCACTGCTGTGGAAATAGACTGGAAACTGCTTGATAAACAGAAGCAAAAAACAAAAAGAAAAAAAAACAACTTTAGTGGCTATTAATTTTGTTAACATTGGTATTCCTACAGAAAAATAACAAGCCAAGAGAATGGCACACAGGGGGGGGGCATGCACTAGTTAATCAAATCTTACAATAGGTAAGAAATGTAAAATGCATTAGTTTTTGAAATTAAACAGTTCATAACATGACTTATAGTGTCAGTCATTACTGCCCCTACAAGATAAGCTTAATATTTCTGCATTTTCTACGTATCCACCAAATCCATTATAACTCTAAACTAACATATGGGTTTCTACAACACTGCTTGCCTTTCTGACTTTCTAATGTTTTACTTGCCAGCTTTCTGTAGTGCTTTGTGTAACAGTCTTGCATTTTGCAGAATAGAACAAAGGATCAGAAGAAAAGCTGCAGGGTTCACCAGTGGGAGGCTAAGGGATTCATTATACTGTACAATATAAATCTTTAGTCATTTTACTGTTAAATCAACAGGCAACTGCCAGAACTGGAAATTAAAAACATGTCCTGCATATCCTGCCTGACTTTCTGTCACTTGTATTGTTTCCTGCTAGCATCAAGATACTTAATTTCTAGGGATATCATACAAGCTTAAACATGATTAGTACTTAACTTTACATTTTGAACATAGAATGTGCCAGAACTGCTGCTAGTGTTGCCCAGTATGGGGCTAATACTGCATCTGTAACCTAGAATTTGCACTGCTGGTCCTTAATAGTGCAGTTTGTCTGGCAGTGTTTGGACTGAATAACACCTCATGTCATTTAACTAGTCTTACAAGTGTAATACACTTTAACAATTATACAGTCTGAAATTCTATGTCTCTCCACTTACATAGTTGCACATCATACAACGGAAGAGAAAAGGATGCTGTACAAGCTAAAATAAGGCAGAAATTAAATGCAAATGTTCTGACTAATATAGTTGAGATGCAGAGTACATGACTCTGGTTAAACAATGCTATGCCTGTTTTTTCTTCTTTTCTTTCATTATTACTTTATTTTTTTTCTTTCTTCCTTATAGGTTTTATGTTCTTATCCATTTGTTCTCCAATGACTGCTTTATTTAATTCAGTGTCATTGGAGAGCTGACACCTATTCTACCATTCTGTGGGAGCAATGCAGAGAAACTAATCCTGCACAGGATGCCAGACCATCAGAAAAGACACACACACACACACACACACACACACACACACACACACACACACACACACACACACACACACCCACACGCACACACACACACACACACACACACACACACACACACACACACACACACACACACACACACACACACACACACACACACAATCACAAACAAATAACCACAGCAATCACACCTATGGACAGATTGGAAGATTACCACATTAATTATGCATACTCATTGGGATGTGGGAGGAGTTAAAGTGCAAGTGACAAAACCCCACAAAGATGCTAGCAGGACATGCAGCCTGTAGACAGAAGGAAAGCAAATCAGGAGCCAAACTAGATAGCACTAAGAGGCAGCAGTGCTAACCACTTAATGACTATGTTACCCAGTGTTTCATTCAGATTTCACAATCCTAACATGTAATATCTTACAGTTATTTTTGCCTCTGTTTTCTCCACTTTCTAGTCATCAGCTTGTCCAACATGGCCTGTTGTCTCTCCATCTTCTTTTGTTGTTTGTTTCACTGCATCTTCTTTTAGAAAGTCATTTTTATTATATTGTTGCTATGGCAATGTTATGATGATGCAGTGCTGTGAATCAAGAATATAGTTTAAGTGCCATGTGGTGCCACACAGGAGGTTATCTACTGGTACAGTCTGGTTATAGAATGCTGGATGTTCATCATGTTACCCTGCTGCAGTCATCACACTTGGGTTATCCTGCCGTCAGGCGGTCCCGCAGTCAGCCTGAATTCCAAAGTCTTGGTCCAGCGTTGGTTGCTGTCGCTTCTTCCCTGATGTTAGTGTGCCAGGGGTATATACGAGGCATCTGACGCCATTTTCTTCAGTCTTTCTTGCTGCACGGTGCTCGAAGCAGAAGCAGCTCACAAGTGCCGGTCGGCCGACACCTGAGATTTTCGATTCGAATTTCAGTCCGAAGTCTTCAATAAAGCTAAGTACCCCGTTGGGGAACATTTTCTTGCCTCAGTCCGATGTCAAAAAAAGTTAACAATTGCATTTCTTGTGGGAAGCAAATACCTCATAAGGACTTCCATTCCTATTGTATTCCTTGCCTAGGCCCAGACCATGACGTCACAGGTTGTCGGTTTTGTGCTAGGTTTAATAAATGAACTATCAAATGCTGTTTTGACTTCGCATGCCATTACTTTGGTAGGAAATTTAATTATACCATGCCGTCGGAGCAGCCAACGACCGGCATACATAAAAAATGCAAGGATAAGGACAGGCAGCCTAGGAACAAGCCAGACTCCGAGGCCTCTGCTGGGCCTGTTGCCTTTTCTCCGGTTTTCAGTGAGGCACCTACGCAGCCCCTGATGACCGCAGAACTGGAACCCCAGACAGCTGCAGATTCCCAAGCGGAGCATACTAGGCCAACACAGCCATCTTTTGACACTGGAGCAGAAGTAGACCCCGGTGCAGTGGAAACACCTTTGGTTGCAGAAGGTTTCTTCAGACCGACTACACTCACCATTAAATCTTATGCTAAGCTTAAAACTCCTTTAAAACCTAAGAAGACTGTACATCAGTCTACAGTTCAAGGCCCCATGCCTAAGAAACAGATGCTTAAGATGGCTAAAGATTTGATTACCCTAATCAGGGTTTACCATCCCCCTCCTGATAAAAGACCAAGACAAGAGGAGGATTATGCTTCCTCTGACCAGGTTTCAATTTCCTCAGATTCTTCTGAGGAATAGGATTACACTTTTCCACCTTATGAAGACTCTGATGCTGGAGACTCTATTCCCTCAGCATCTTCCCCTGAAGACTACTCCTTTGGAGAAACTTTACATACCATGAGGGAACATTTCCACTGGGAAGGCCAGGTCTACTCTGATTCTAAGAAAAGGCTCCGAGAGTTCCTTTTACTACCCCAGCACAGACCTCTTGCTATCCCTCCAGTTTTAGATATTGTGGATGATGTTTACTTGGAGTCTAGTTTAAATCCAGACTCTCTACCTCCTGCTCCAGCCAAACCAGACAGATACTACAGAGTACCTGACTCACACAAATTCCTTTATAAAAGTCCTGTGGCTGACCCAGAAACAATTTTCCAGGGTCCTAAGGGAGATAAATCTTCTATGGCTAAAAATCCTGTGCCCTCTGAAAGGGATTCCAGAGCCCTAGATAGATGGGGAAAGAAAATATACACCTCTGCAACTCTGGCTATGAGAGCATTAAATTGTCAGTTTCACATGTTGAAATATCAGCAATTCCTAATGTCTCAGTTAAAACAAAAAATGAGCACACATACTGTACAGTCTGAATTCAAGGAAATGCAGGATCTGTTGCATCCAGCTGAACAGGTGGGCAAACATACTTTACAATGCAGATTTGATTTGTTGGAAGCTTCCTGTAGAGCAGCTGTTACTGGCTCTGTCATACGTAGACATGCTTGGTTAAAAGAACAAACCCTTCCTGATCATGTTAAAGCAAAATTATTGGATGCAGCTTTACAGCAGGATGTATTATTTGGTGTCAAAGCAGAAGAGGTTTTAAAGAAAATGGAGGATAAGGCAAAGTCTATGCAGACGGTCAAGGATTTTTTTGCAGGTACAACCCCCTTGTTTCAGCAGAAATTGGCCAACAAAAAACTGGTCCTTTCCAGCTTCTGACAGATCACAGAGGGGCAAATACAGATGCCCAAGGGGCAGAGGTCAGTCACAAGGCCCTTACAAACCTCGCCAATGGGGTACTGCTACCCAGAAAGGAGGTGAAGACAGGCCCCAAGCTAGCATAAGACAAACACAATGACTCAATCCTCAAACTACCAAGAAACCCTCTCCTGGCTGCTCCCTTGTGAGGAAAACTAGCATTTTTTGCAGACAACTGGCACATCATCATAAAAGACAAACAGATTCCACTTTGATTCCTTACCAAGGATAAAAGGAATGCCAAACCTGCCACCAAATCAATGGGCAGAGACACAAAAACAAATTACAGCTCTCATGGACATGAGAGCCATTCAACAGTTACCTACACAGGAGCAAGGACAAGGATTTTACTCAAGACTCTTTCTAGTCCCAAGAAAGGACAAAGCATGGAGACCCATTCTGGATCTTTCAGTTCTGAACACCTATCTGCAAGTACCAAAATTCAAGATACTAACACTACAGCAGCTTCTTCCCATGCTGGGCAAGAATGCTTGGCTAGTAACATTGGACCTCAAGGAGGCATACCTGCATGTCCCTATCAGACAAAATTGCAGAATATACCTCCGCTTCATTGCAGGTTCAACGCATTATCAATTCTCTGCACTGCCCTTTGGCTTATCTACTGCACCCAGGGTCTTCACAAAATGCCTGGCACCAGTAATTGCATACTGCAGACAAAGAGGAATTCAAATATACCCATACCTGGACGACTGCCTTATTCAAGCAGAAAGCAAGGACATTCTTTTAAAGCATCTGGCATTTGTCAAACACCTTCTAAGTTGCCTAGGGTACACAGTAAATGAAAAGAAATTAAAACTAGTGCCCTCACAAAACATAATATTCCTGGGTGCCAGCTTGAATACAACGACCCAGATGGCTTATCTCATGCCAGACAAGCAACAACAGCTGACTCAATATTTCAAAATAATGGCAACAAAGACCCAACTCCCTGCAAGAAAAATTCTGCAGGCCTTGGGATTCATGGCATGTTGCATACTACTAATACCATTTGCAAAACTGCATATGAGGAAATTACAATGGTACCTGAAAAGCGAATGGACTCAGCACAGCTACAGCTTGGAAACAATGATACCACTCATTCCCTGCCTTCAACAGGAGTTTCTATGGTGGGCACAGGCATGTCACCTCAACAAGGGTCAGCCTTTCACCTTACCCACAGCCAGGCAAACTGTGACAACAGATGCATCGGACTATGCCTGGGGAGCACACATGGCAGGACAGTGCATTCAGGGCAAATGGACTACAGATCAGAGGCATCTGCATATCAATCAAAAAGAAATGCTAGCAGTACAGAATGCCCTAACAGCTTTCAAGGACCTTTTACACCCAGGCTACTAATAATAAAGACGGACAATACCACAGTAATGTGGTACATAAACAAGCAAGGGGGCACACATTCCTACCCTCTATGCAGGCAAGCAATGACCTTGTGGAACACTGTACTGTCTTACCAGGTTGAATTACAAGCACAATTCCTGCCAGGAAAGAAAAACACATTGGCAGATGACCTAAGCAGAAACATCATGGATCCACACGAGTGGAAGCTAGATCCACATGTATTTGCAATGATAGCTCAAAAATGGGGATGCCCAGACATAGACCTGTTTGCAAGCCCCCACAACTACCAACTTCAAAAATTTTGCACAAGGACATTCCATCCACAAGCTTGGAAAGTGGATGCCCTCTCATTCAGTTGGAAAACATTAACAGTGTATGCCTTTCCTCCACTGCCTCTTCTAGCAAAGGTACTGCTGAAAGTCAGATTAGAGAGGCCAGAAATGATACTAGTTGCACCAGACTGGCCACGCCAGCATTGTTATCCAATTCTAAGGAACATGGCCTACAGCCCACCATGGATTTTACCACAAATTCCTCACCTGCTCACCCAGCGAGACAATCAGATTCTACACAGCCAGCTCAAGACTTTAAACCTGGCTGCATGGCAAATTACCTAAACAACCAGCCAACACCTCTGTCTAAAGCTGTTATGGATGTCATTCTGGAGGCCAGGAGGCCCAGCACCAGGAAAACCTATTCAGACAAATGGAAAAGATTTTGTGCCTGGAACCAGGCTAAAGGCCAAAATCCCCTTGATCCAAACATTCCTCAGATTCTACAATATTTAACTGAGATGTTGCACAAAGGACTTTCCTTTTCATCTATTAAGATCCACGCCTCAGCAATTTCAGCTCATTACAACACGGATCCTCCTTTATTCTCACATCCACTCCTAAGACAGTACCTCAGAGGAGCTAAGAACATAAGACCACCAAGGAGATCACTAACACCTACTTGGGATCTCAACTTTGTTGAAAAGCTTACACTGCCACCCTTTGAACTAGCTTTTTCAGCTGATTTAAAATTTATTTCATGGAAAACTGCCCTGCTACTAGCAATAACTTCAGCCAGAAGAGTCTCAAAGCTACAGGCACTAATGACAGTGGAGCCTTTCCTCATTTTTCATCAAAACAGAGTCTCTCTACGAACTAACCCTTCCTTTATGCCAAAGGTGGTATCCGCTGTGGCCCTAAACCAAACCATTCATTTGCCCACCTTTTTCCCAAATCCCCAGAACAAAGGAGAAAGACTCCTGCACTCTTTGGACATTCACAGGCAGTTACGTTACTACTTGGATAAAACTAAGGCTTTCAGAAAAAACTGACCAGCTCTTTGTAGCCTATGCTGCAGGATCATAAGGAAAAGCTATCTCAAAACAGACCATTTCTAAATGGATAGGGCATTGCATACGTTTCTGCTACACGCATCATGGGAAACCGGTACCTGCTAACATTAGGTCCCACTCCACCAGGGCTACAGCTACATCAGCAGCCTTTCTCAGGGGAGTGTCAACCAAGGATATTCTGGAAGCTGCAACTTGGAGTTTAGTGCACACCTTCACCAAACACTATCACTTACCTCTATATTCTAAGACTAGAGCTGGTTTTGCCACTGCAGTTTTGCAGGGCCTACTAGCTTCTTCTAACCCTGTTTAACTCCACCTCCCATCCTTAGTTTGGGATTCAACCCAAGTGTGATGACTGCAGCAGGGTAACACGATGAACATAGTACAGTTTTGTACCTACCATAAATGTAGATGTTCGAGTGTTCACCCTGCTGCAGTCCAGGTTACCCTCCCTCCATCCCCTCTGAACTAGCTGAACTTATCTATACCACTCTATCCTATACTACCTCTGTGGTGTATTTGCTTGTGCCTAAAGGTATTGTTTTATTTTTATCTAGCTATATATATATATATATATATATATATATATATATATATATATATATATATTGCCTACCTATTGGGGGCACCTGATATCTGGGGCAAGAAAAACTGAAGAAAATGGCATCGGATGCCTCTTATATACCCCTGGCGCACTGACGTCAGGGAAGAAGTGACAGCAACCAACGCCGGACCAAGACTTTGGAATTCAGGCTGACTGCAGGACTGCCTGATGGCAGGATAACCCAAGTGTGATGACTGCAGCAGGGTGAACACTCGAACATCTACATTTATGGTAGGTACAAAACTGTACTTTTTGGCTGACTGCATTGGCATGAAACAAGGGTGGCAGTAGCTTATTAAAATGTAATAGAAAGCTGTGAGCTGCTCACAGTTCTACAGTGTGTCACTTCTAGTTCTTTTATTAGTGGAACATGACACGTAATGCTATGTCTCTGTATGACATCAGACTGTGCCCCCCATATGAGTTGTTCCCACTTCACATATATATCTTTCATACATCTTTATTTCTTAATGCTCCATTCAGAGAGCACAACGGAAAACATTAGTATTGTTCAGCATAGTAGAACACACAGGAACATAATATTATGCCCAATTTGCAGCCAGCCCTATAAAAAAATGGTGCTTTCAGGGAACAGACATGGCCTAGTTACATTTTGAAAAGGTATCATGCATAGGGAAAGGACTAACTACAGTAAGCATTTTCCTGGTATAGGGATTGTTAGGTCTCCTTATGTCAGTTGTATGACTTCACATTATTAGGGGTGCCTGTACTCACAGTGTTCTGCATCTGAAATAATAAATTAAATAGCTTCCTCCTCAAATTGCATGACAAACAGTGCTGACACTTTAATTATAAAAGACAATATTTTCCATCCACCTATTGTATTACCCTTCCTTGAGGGTGCAGAACTGTCAGCCTTGTCACTTGTTGATGCTAAGTCACTCATTGCCACCCTTTATATTCACACACTGAGATCTCCTTGTTCATCAGTATCTAACAACTGAAATAAATGAAATACCACACAGTATAGAGCACAATGTGCTACGTTTATCAGTTAAAATGCTTGTAAGTTAAAAAAAACTATCTGCCTATCTGGCCAAGCAGTGCAGGCATTCTAAAACTCACAAAAGTCTCTGTACAACAGTGTATGACACAAAGGAACAACTCAGTATCACCTCTATGGTACCAATCAGTATCCAAAAAAGAAAATCATTCTTTATTTTCTTTTCCCTTAAAATGATTTGTGTCCATTCACAACTCCTTTCTTTTTAGCATTTAAGAAAAACAGAAACTTTCAATTGTTATCATCTTAACCCTATATTCCAGTTCTTCCACCCTAGATCTGCTGTCACAGGTATTTACCACTGAGAGATGCATAGTTGATTTCTTCTTATCCATGTAGGTACACATTTATTCATGTATTTATTTTATTTATTTATTTTATTTTACAGTTTGTTTTACAGGATAGTCCATTGGCCCAAAAAGAGCCCATTTTCAATGGAGTCCCAGGGAGAAAATCTCCATGAGAAATTATACAAATATAAGAATGCATATCAAATGAGTAATACAGTAGTGGAATACAGACATTGTGTAGATGTAAGACATTATACAAATGTAGGACAATTTGGAAATATCACTAATAAATAAGTGTTGTAATATATTTCACAGAAAAAAGAAAATTAAGGAACTTAGAAATATGAGAAAGATTATTAGCACATATTTACACATATGTTTGTTTGTATGGTGGGAATATATCAGAAGGGGTGAGGAGAGAAGCAAAAGTATAATATGAGAGTTATGGTGAGAGCTGGAACAAGTCTGGAGGAAGTAAAGAGAGAACAGTACAAAGAAGTAGTGTGAGGAAGTAGAGAGTAGGGAAGAGAGGATGGTGTGAGGAAGTAGAGAGTAGGGAAGAGAGGATGGTGTGAGGAAGTAGAGAGTAGGGAAGAGAGGATGGTGTGAGGAAGTAGAGAGTAGGGAAGAGAGGATGGTGTGAGGAAGTAGAGAGTAGGGAAGAGAGGATGGTGTGAGGAAGTAGAGAGTAGGGAAGAGTGCATGGTGTGAGTAAGTAGAGAGTAGGGAAGAGAGGACGGTGTGAGGAAGTAGAGAGTAGGGAAGAAAGGACAGTGTGAGGAAGTAGAGAGTAGGAAAGAGTGGATGGTGTAAGGAAGTAGAGAGTAAGGAAGAGAAGATGGTGTGAGGAAGTAGAGAGTAGGGAAGAGAGGATGGTGTGAGGAAGTAGAGAGTAGGAAAAAGTGGATGGTGTAAGGAAGTAGAGAGTAGGGAAGAGAAGATGGTGTGAGGAAGTAGAGAGTAGGGAAGAGAGGATGGTGTGAGGAAGTTGAGAGTAGGAAAGAGTGAATGGTGTAAGGAAGTAGAGAGTAGGGAAGAGTGGATGGTGTGAGGAAGTAGAGAGTAGGAAAGAGTGGATGGTGTGAGGAAGTAGAGAGTAGGGAAGAAAGGATGGTGTGAGGAAGTAGAGAGTAGGAAAGAGTGGATGGTGTAAGGAAGTAGAGAGTAGGGAAGAGAAGATGGTGTGAGGAAGTAGAGAGTAGGGAAGAGAGGATGGTGTGAGGAAGTTGAGAGTAGGAAAGAGTGAATGGTGTAAGGAAGTAGAGGGTAGGGAAGAGTGGATGGTGTGAGGAAGTAGAGAGTAGGGAAGAGTGGATGGTGTGAGGAAGTAGAGAGTAGGGAAGAGAGGATGATGTGATGAAGTAGAGAGTAGGAAAGAGTGGATGGTGTGAGGAAGTAGAGAGTAGAGAAGAGAGGATGGTGTGAGGAAGTAGAGAGTAGGGAAGAGTGGATGGTGTGAGGAAGTAGAGATTAGGGAAGATAGGATGGTGTGAGGAAGTAGAGAGTCAGGAAAAGAGGATGGTTTGAGGGAGGTTAGTGAGAGGTATGAAGAGAGTGAGGAGGCAGAGTGGGACACAGGGTATAGTGCTGAAGGGAGATATGTGGGGTGAGAACAGGAGCATTCTCAGAGGGATTTCATTTTGTAAATCAGATTAGCCCTACTGGATGAGGTCCATTTTTAGAGAGGACCTGGGCTGAAAAGCTCCCATATAACAAGTCAGTATAGAAGATACTAAATCACCAAATCATGTGCAAGTTAATAATCAGATGAAGCCCGAGGGACGCTGCTTTGGCAGCAGGTATAAGTGCACATTAAATGGTTAGGTATGTTTATGCCATGCAATGACTTTAAAGCAATAACATAAATATGCAGATGGCTCCAGACTATATGCAGCCTGAAGCTGATGTACAGATTTCCTTTACAAACATTAAATCTAAAGTACTCCTAAATCCAAAGAAAACTAAACTAATGGTGTTTTCACCTCCAACCCAGCAATCAAACTTCTGCAATTTAACAAATATTATCAGAAAACTATTGGGTATAATAATTCATCAGAGATTAAGATACAATCAGGACATTCAATATGTAATTCAAAAAAAAAAAAAAAAACACACACACACAACCCTGGACTTCTTTATAAAGCGAAACATTTTCTCTCAGAGCATGCATGTATGACCATAAGACCATAACTCAAACTTAACTATTCCCTGTTCTCCTGTATGCCTCATCAGCTTTGATTAACCTTTAGTCTGTTTAGTTAGCCAAACATGAGCAATCTTATAATACAATTACAAAAGTTTAAAGTAACCACATTAACCAAACACATTACTGTTTTGCATTTTAGCCCCATAAATGGTTGGAGCTGCCCAACCTATAAGCCTACACTCACCTTATGGCTGCCCACACCATCTTCTATTGCCCAGACAGATACCCAGTCAGCAGTTAATTATTAATCTAGTACTCACCCAACAGAGAACTGTGTTCACTAAACTAATAGTTACTTCTTACTTAAAAGTCTAAATATCATAACAATCACTGTATACTCCATATACATTGGTAAACTGTGGAACTCAATCTCAGCAAACATAAGGAACATCACTTCTCATCTGCAATTTAAAATCACATTAAAAACATGCCTGTCAACAAAACGGTCCCGCATTTGTAATATCCCCATTAATAACCCCCTTCTTATTTTAATACTTATCCAAGCTATATTTTAAAATCCCATTGAAATTATACCTATCAACAAAACAAAACTACTCTTGTACCATCTCATAATTCCCTTCATTCTGCAGCCAAATGAAACAAATATCTTAAAATGCTCACACTTTGTCTCCAGTTTACAAGTATCAGTGAAATGTGTTTGGATAAAATAATTATACGCCTTATCTGTTGTCTTAGTCTTAAAATTTCAATGTGGCTCTAAACCTAAACTGTAAAATAATGCTGGATGTCTTAAGATATGTGTCACTTTAGCACATATATATATATATATATATATATATATATATATATATATATATATATGCTATACAAGTTTTGTATGAAGAAATCTGTGTGTGAGTACTGTCGGTGTTACAGATGTTATAGTTTTAAGTGTAGGTGACTCATTATTCTTGTAAAGTGCTGCCAGAAGTGGATGTGTTTGTTGTGTTTGTTTGAATGGGTTATATACATGTTCTTGAAACATTACCTTATGGACAATGATTAAGCCAATGCATTTCCAGCTTGACATATTTTCAATATAATCAAATGTGCTGTATAAACAAATGTGCCCAGCATGTACAGCTAGTATTATCTCCTGTTGTAGTGTGCTTGTTAAAGAATGTGATTTTTCTTTTTTTAAACAGTTTATAATAGTTATGCCTGTATCTGATGGTGTTAGATCCTAATTGTAATATTACCTTGAGTGAGTTTATGTTAGTTGTGGCATAGAGTAAAGTACAGTCATCGGCACAAGAGTATTAATGTATGACTACCAGTATAAGAGAGCCCGTTATCAATGAACAGTTTGAACAACCAAGGGCACAGGATGCATCCTTGCTGTACCCCAACTATAATTATGTGAAGCAGATTAACTTTGTGGCTACACAATAGATTCAAAATGTACTTATAGGTCCATTTAGTTCCAATTCAGTACCACAGCATTACCTCCTGGTCTGTTATGAGGAATTTTATTAGCAGTGAAATGTTAACTGTAACACAGACCTTGGAGTAATCCATGTGCTTTGCTGCCATATGAAGCCTACTGTCAAGAAAAGAAAGGCAACCCACATGTTTAACTATTGCCAAACTAATGCTGTGTCCACCCCTGAACCTGTGCTGATTATCAAGCAAGCTTGCTGATTGTTACTATACTGTATAACTTGTCGTACCAAAATGTCCAGTACTTTCACTGATGGGCTTAATGTAAATATCACCTTCTAATTTTCAGCTTTGTAGCAGTTGCAACATTTTAGTGTAGGCATGTCTGTGTTGCACATCTTTGTGTTAGAAACCATGACTTCCCCTAAAGTCAGTTGCGGAGTGGGAGGTGGGGCTTGAGGATGTCAGATTATAGGTTGTAGCCTTTCTAGTAGCGGCAGTCTGTGATTGTTTAGAATCATTGGATGGAAAACAACATTATTTAAGGAAAGATGTTAAAGGAAATAAGCTCCATATGTTTACTGCATGCTTGCCCATGGATTTGTATCAGTTTAGAAAAGTGAAGATTCAGAAAATGTATATTCTCAAGTTTTAGTTTTCAGTATCTAAAGTCATTATTATAGAGGTTCTCCCATTCAACTCTCGGCTGGAGTGCGGGGAGTGCCTTCTGTGTGGAGAATGCATGTCCTCCCCACAGTTCGGTGGGCCTTTGAAAGACATGCATAAATGGGTGTGCCTTTGTTGAAGGTTGAACATTGAGCTGGCACCTCGGTGTTCGCGAAAATCTACTGCCAATCATTAGTGGACCGGAGTTCCGCTGTGGCGACCCCTAACCGGGAAAAGCCAAAAGACAACAACAGCATTCTGACATTCTGCTCAGAAATACAATTTCATAGATTTAATATAGAATCAGCTATATAATGTTTTTCATTGATATAGTCATAGATCAATAGAAGGGGTTCTTTAATGAAAGAATAAAAAACTCCCCCATTGTTTCCAAATATCATAAGTTAAAAAAAATAAGTAAAAAGGTCATACAGAAAAAACAATCAGTTAAAAAAAGAGAAACCTAGCAAAGCTAGACTTCCCACAGTGTGGTTCTTTAAACTTCTTGTATTGGGCAACATGAGATATATGCAAATTACCCCTCAAGGACATCAGGTGTTTCAGCTAGATAGCAATTCTAAATAGTTGTAAACTTTTCTTTAAGACTATTTATGAACAACTTCTGGCCAATAGAACCATACACCACTAGCTACAAACATACATACTTCTACCTTCTTATAACATCAACACAATATAAATGACATGTTTGGTTATCCTTCAGAAACACAGCATTTTTCTACCCAAGTGGTATCCATAAACCACAGGGTGACTGCAAAATATCCCAACTAACAAGCTAAAACAATAAGTAAAAAGGTCACACAGAAAAACTAATTGGTTATAAAATAAAAAGAAAAATTTAGCAAAGCTAGACTTTCCACTGTGCGATTCCTTAAACCTGTTGTATTAGAGGTGACATGGGATATATGCAAATTACCCTTAAGGACATCGGGTGTTTCAGCTAAATTGCTATTCAGAATATCCATGACTTTTTCTTTTAAGTCTATTTATGGACAAATTGTCATAAGTAAAACCTTATGTTTAATTTTTTCACAAACAAGGATTAACAAAGTGTTTTAAGGGCCAAATTCATTAATGTCTACAGCAGGTGTACACCATTCTGAGTGAGTAAATTAACACAAGCATAACTCCCAGCTACTAATTTTCTTGCAACCTTAAATGTTGAGGGGGGATTCATAAAGGTTACCTCTAAGTCTAAATTTGCTCTAATGTTTCTGAGTGAATAGACAGCACAAAAAATGTGGTAGGGATGTTCTTGAATACAGATTGTGCACAATTAGTGTAGACATTCATGAATCTGACCCATAGTCTGCTAACATGCCTAACACTTCCCCCTAAGGTACCGTGAACTCAGAAGTGGTCTTAGGTCAACTGGTGCCCTAGGCGAAAGGGCTCCAGGGCACCCCCCCACCACACCACCCATCCTGGTCTACCTACACCAAAAAAATACTGGAAAAGTGCCTCTCCTAGAGCGGCGCCCTAGATGGCCACTTAGTTGGCCTATGCCTAAGGCTGGCTATGTGTGAACTGAAATTTGTGGTATTTAGGAATAGGACTCCCTGTATAAATTCTTGGAAGTTTTTAGATATGTCAGCTGAATATGACAATATGCACTTACTTTCAGCAGATCCATGTTGCCCTGCTTTTGCTCATACCAGTTCCCTCAGTTGCCAACTCACAATCTCACCTACAAGTAATTCCACTCCTCCAACCTCCACCAGATGAAAGAGAATAAGCGGCACCCAGTCTTTGCTCTCTCCTTCCCTCCCTCCTCTAGTTCGTCATCTGACAACAACCAATCTTGAATTACCAGTGGAAAAGTTGGATACCCTACATCTGTGAAGCAGGCAAGGCTTATGTCTCATCCTCTTAATGCAAGAATCTGGGACAAAGCCAAAAGTAATGGGGAGGGGGCAAAGGCCCCAAGCATGGACAGATGTTAAATATTGCCCTTATAGAGTTGCTGGAATAACAAGCCTTGTATTAGCAACTTTTTTTCTGAATGATATGAAGTCTCAAATTGAAATGTCTTTCATTATTTAAAGACTGTAATTTTCACAGATTTTTCCAGAAAACCATACATTTTACAAGTAAGTGACTAAAATATGAGGCAAGAATCAAGACATTCTACAAAATTCTGGATAGTTGAGAGGTATGAGATCAGCCTAGCAAATGTAATGACTTCTGAGACATATTCGCACATAATTAACTACCAAGGTATTACCCTCATCTCTGTGGAAGTCAGCATTTGTGCTTATAAATGTTGTAATAATAAGTGCCATTTCTCTTGCCAAATGAAATCTTAATATAAAAGTGCCATTCTATCAGTATACCACACATAATTAAAATCAATTCTATACTGGTTCATCGAAAATTAACTTCTGCGAATGGCTGTTCATCGAACATAAATCGGCGAATGGCTGCTCATCGAACATTCACATCAGCGAATGGTTTTCACAGGGCAGTGAGTTACTTAGCCAACATACTGACCATCATACACAACCCAGTATATCCAAACCATCAAGGTTGAGAGCTACGCCCCCCACGCCACACTACTTTTATACTACAGTGGGGAAAAGGGAAAAGGGAAAATTTTCTAATGCATGCCCAGTAACTCACTGCCCTGTGAAAAGCATTCACTGATGTGAGGGTTTAATGATTCTCCATTCGCAGATTTATGTTCAATGAATGGCCATTTGCTGAAGTTAGTTTTCAATGAACTAATATAGACCAATTAACATCAATATACTTATGCAATTTAACAGAATGTTTCTCCAAGATAAATTCGTTTCATCTTTAACATTTTTTATTCATCCAGAGAAGTTTGTTTGAAGTTGTCATTCTTGCCTGTGATACCTGCATGTTTACAGATTAACAGTGAGTTTTATACTCTGCAGTTTTACTTCTTAATATCCTTTCTAGTCTCTGCTGCAGGATTTAATATGAGTGCACTCTATTAGATCTATTTATTGTTTCAACTCTGCAGGCTCTATCTGGCAATATAATGCAAATAATGTACTTATGTACTGTATCATTAATCACTCACTAGTTCCTATATCAGGTGTATCTTTTCTAAATATGACATATTTCCATAGCATAACATTACCACAACAGATGCTGACAGGAGAATGAGAGTATTGTCTCCTCTGCCATTGTATTCTCCCTACCAACTGCAACTTCCTCCCTTTTCCTCTACTTGCTCCAAGTATCCCAGTTAAAAGGTACCAGCTGTCTTAGCCTTGACTTATTACACCTATTCATCACCACCTCAGTCAGTGAAAAATGGCTCACAATCCTAACTGGATTGCATATCATTATTCCAGTGCAGTTCCCCCCATCTTCTGTACTATCCTGGTTACATTACATATATCCTCTGTAGTAGTGTGACCATTTTATACTTCTGAAACCAATGCAACTGCACAGTGTATGCGATCTGTGGTCTTTCAAGAGAATGACAGTGGGGAAACAGCCAGCATACCCCTGGGTAATACACCCCTGTATATAATTCCCTGAAAAAATACACCCCTGTATGTACTCCCTGGATAATCTGAATAATACACTACTACACACACACACACACACACACACACACATATACATATATATATATATATATATATATATATATATATATATATATATATATATATGTATGTGTGTGTGTGTGTGTGTATATACCATGAGAAGTACACACCTAGCTCTACTCCCTGGATAATATGACCTTGTGTATACTCAGCACATTCCTTTTCCTTACTGCTGCCATCTTGAACTCAGCCTGATGACTCCCAATTTTATTTAATAATAATCTCAGACCTTTTTCCTTTTTTAGGCATGTTACTCCCTGTGGTAATCTTTCAATTAGTGCATAACCATGCACTTAGAATGGTTAAAGAGTTGCTACCATGTCTTACCATTTGCCACTAGCCCCTTCAGTTCACTCACCACTTATGCATCCCATCAGATACCAGCCTCTCTAATCTTGGCGTCATCTGTGTAAAGACTGATTCAGATTTCCATGCTTGGCATGAGGTGAGTGACAACTGGATCTAGGACTAACACTTGACGTCATTTCCATTCTCAGAGCTCCCATCCCCAGTAAGTCTATGATCCCTGCCATCTGACCCTTAATCTGCCCAATGAGTGTATAATCCATTCCTACGTTTCTTATTTTTCACAAGAAGCCTTTTGAGTGACCAAATAAGGTATCTACTTCTATTCCTTTTCCTAGGAATCCAGTTATAGAATTAGATTAGGTAATATTCTGATCCTTGAAAGTTATAAAACCTAAAACTCAGGGCTCTGCATGCACATGCACACACATATATACGTGTGCAAACAAATAGATACACACACACACTCAGGCACAGACACGCACATGCATACATACATACATATATATATATATATATATATATATATATATATATATATATATATATATATACACACACACACATGGAAACACACACATGCATCCGTGCCATACTTTTTGACACACAGACACAATTTTGAGGTACAGAGAAGCTTTATACAGTATTTGCAAACAATGCAAAATGAATTATATTCATTATATGTATGTGTAGTATAGTTGCAACTAAAATCTTGTTAAACAGCCAGGCAGCAGTTACTAATTGTGTTGCATTTAAGTACATCTTTATACTGTATCCTCAAATATTTTGTTTTTACTGATTATCCAAGTATGCTTTTTATGGTAGGCCTTTATTTACTTATTTATTGTTAGTTTGGTGGTGCTGCGGTAGCATTGTCGCCTCACAGTTAGACGTTGCTTGTTCGATTCTCAGTTAGAGCATCTTCTGTGTGGCAACATGCGTGAACGGGTGTTCCTTCGTTGAAGGTTGTGCGTTAGGCCCGGCAAGCCAGCACGTAAAACTCTACTGCCAATCATTAGCGGACCGGAGTTCCGCTGTGGTGACCCCTAACCAGGAAAAGCCAAAAGACACAAACAAACAAACTTACTGAAACTGCAATAATTTTTTGAGATGTGACTGAGGGTGTTTAATATCTGTCTGGAATAACAGAAGAACAGATTGGTAGTAGAGTGCTTTGTTGACTCACAACAAAATGAAGCCATTCACCTTCATCAAATGCTTACCTCAGTCTTAGTATTAGAAGTTTATTCTATATGTAGGGTGCAGGTATAGATCATAGCTCTTCCAATCCCCAGACAATATAAAACAGCAAGCACCAGGCATGGCAATCCTCACCTACCTATAATTCTGTATTACAGAGTCTTACAAGCAAATTGGTCTTTTTTACTGCATTTATTTATTTAACATTTGTTAACTGGGAAAGTCTGACTTGGAACAAAGCCAATTTTCAGTGGAAGCCCGGGGAAAAAGGCTCCACATGCATGTCTTTGTAACGTGGGAGGAAACCGGAGCACCTGGAGGAAACCCACACAAACGCAGGGAGGACATGCAGACTCTGCACAGAAGGGACCTCAGATGAGAATCAAACTGGAGAACCTCTTGCAGTGAGGTGACAATACTACCGCTGCACCACTGTGCCGTAATGCACAGGCGGCCATGTTGGTTTGCTGTGTGGGCAGTACCAGTGATAACTTATGTGTATGATTATGATCCATGATCCTTGGGTAGATGCATGTACACGTTATAGATTCATAGCTTCTAACTAGGCTTAAGGCAAAGTAGACAAATGAGATGCTCAGTCATGTCACTCAGTACTGATGGTACTTTAATAGCATCCATCATTAGTGAAGTTTCTTCACAACATTTAGGAAGGCCCAGTCATCCAGAGTGGTTTTAAAAGGTTGCTAGACAAGTCGTCTGCTTGATATGTAATGGCAGCCAATTAGAGAAATGTGGGATAGGTTTGTCCAGGTACATTCCATACCAAGTGATATTACTAATGTGGTAGAATATGTTTATGTGTCTATGGCTGGTATTTTCATTTACCACTTGTTCTGTTTTGCTGAAGAAGTTCAAAGAGTGCATGGTCATCTGCAGTACAGATGGCTAAGCGGAGGTCACCCTCAGGGCACTCTACAAGATGAAGTAGAGGGATAGATCTTCTTTTTAATCAAGATAGCTAAGGATACTAAGGCATGAGTTCCTTTTGGCTAAGTTTGTTTAGATGCTTCCCAAGTTACATGCCGAATGGGGATATGAAATTCAATGATAGTCCTAAAAAGGGAGGAGTAAAATAGGGCTGTACTTTCTTTGAACCTTAAGAAGATACCATAAAAGATAAATTATGCAAGGTAGAAGGATTTTCTAGCCATAGCAGTGATATAGTGTTCAAAGGAAAGTTTGCTGTCAATATGAATATCAAAGTCCCTAATGACTGGGCCTGACTTAAGTAGACCATTGTCTATATGCTATGTAGTGGTGATGCAAATTTACCAAAGAAAATTGTGCTGCTTTGCATTGAGTATAAAGCTATTATTAACACACCAAGCATTGATTTGGTTCAGCCCTTGCAAGAGAGTTTTCTTCAAAAAATGGGACATGGCATATTTCCTTAGTTTGCTGTCATTATTATTTATTTCTAGTTTGATGAACGGGGAGGTCCACTGGGCTCAGTGAGCCCATTTTCAGTGGAGGCCCAGGGAGAAAATCTCCACAATACATAGTGCAGTTAAAGATACAGCAACGTATAGTAAAAATAGTTACAAAATACAAATACATTTCAGGTTAGTGACGTAAATTGTACAGTGGTTACATAGCATATAAATCTTGAGGATGTCAGTAATGTGTTCATTTCAAAGAGAAAAGAGAAAAAGAGAAAAAAAATATATTTACAATATATGCATTGATGGCAGTATCATTGGACTAGCAAATATTCAGAGTGAGCCAAGGTATTTAGAAATTCAAGATGGAGTGAAGTAAAAGCAGGCTAGGTGGGGAGAATGCAGTTGCATTTCCAGTTAGAGGAGAGGTATGAATGGAGCTGAGATTTAAAGTTATCAATGTTTTCTGAAGTCCTTAATGAAGGGAGGAGAGAATTCCATTTTTTTGGCTAAGGAAAATGATAGAAGTTGTCCAGCAAGATGCTTAGGTTTGTGGACAGTGATTAGGTTTTGGTGTACAGATCTAAGAGTTCTATGTGGGGTGTATGGTTGTAGGATGTTAGTTAGTGCAGGGCATTTAGTAGGTCTGAATATTAGCCTATGGGCTGTAGTAAGTTGGAGGTAGTCTATATAGTTGTGGAGTTCTAGCCAGTTTAACAAGTCGAGGGCAGTACAATGATGGGAGGAGTATTAGGCTTTGTTGGCGAATTTAGAAATTCAGCAAACTTGGCTACTCATAATCCCATGATATCATGTTTCATGCCAGAGTGTAATACGATAGGGATGCAGGGCAAAGCCCTCTGGGTCTTTGTGGTAATGTTTTTCTGAATAAATCCCCAAAACATTAATGGTATGGGCTTTATCAGATAGCCATTTAACTGCCCAATTATCTACATATGGGATAATGTTGAGTTAGGCAAGCTTGAAAATTACTTCAGCATGAGTGATATAGTTAAAGATCATATCAAGGTACAGGTAACAGTCTGGGCTATATGCCATTTATTTGTAAACAACAGAGACCCCCAAAACACACAAACATTCCAATCACAATGCCAATCACATCACACACAGTAGACAACACACCAGTGTCCACAGACACAGCCCATTAGGTATAACAGTAAACCAACGCAGCCCATGAGGCATAATAATAAACCAAACATACTAGTTATTGGTGACTCAATAGTGAGACACACTGATGTCCCTCTCACCAGGCAGGAGAAGGTCACGGTCAGCTGTCAGTCTCTCCACAAAAGGTACGAGTATGACTCTGTCATTGTCCATGTTGGCGTGAATGAATTGAGATGTACCTCCCTGGACTATATGAAGAGAGACATATTTGACTCTCAGAGTATGTGTCCAAGGCAGGTATGACCTTAGCCCTAAGCAGCATCCTACCTTCACCAAAAATGATGCCACAATACCAACAAAAAATAATTGACTTCAACAATTGGCTTAGTTTCTGGTGTCTTTTCAAGGAGATCCAGTATATGTCTGCCTGGGATGACAGGCCTTGATGCTTTGCCAGAGATGGTCTCTACCTGACACCCCTAGGGTTCTGGATCCTGGCCAAGGCTCTTGCCTGCCCCATTGTGCCTTTTTTGGGCTATGTCCCAAAGAGAAATCTTCCAGCATAAAAGATCTGTCAAAAAACAGATTGAAGGTCATGCTGCTTAACGCTAGGAGCCGTAACCTGAAAATGCACTCACTGGAGGCTCTCCTTACACTTGAAGATGCTGATGTCTGTGTGGTCACAGAAACTTGGTTCAGGACTGTTGAGAGCACCCCTCCCTTACCAGGCTACACCTCATTCCATAATTTCTGACCCCAAAATAAGGTCAGAAAGACTAAGGGTGGTGGAGTCTCTGTTTTCATCAAGGACAGGGACACTTCCAGACAGGTTTGCCAGCATGACACACTGGAATTAGTCCGGGTACAACTGACAGCTGTTGAGACACCCATGCAAGTTATAGCCAGCTACAGACCCTCCTCCATAACTCAGGACATCAACTCCTCCTACCTGGACCTACTTGACTCCATCAAGGTCGCCCCTAACACCATGATCCTTGATGACTTCAACTACCCCACCATAGACTGGGTGAACTACTCCTGCACTAATACACTCACTCAAAGATTCCTTGACTTGATCAATTCTAATGCACTAGACCAGCTTGTCTCATCCCCCACAAGGGGAGATAACATTCTGGACTTGATTCTCACCAACATGGGTGACCGCTGCACAACTCCCATATTATGTTCTTCCCTGGTGAGATCAGATCATTGTTCTGTCTCATTTGAAGTTTCTATCCTAGCAAACCCTTCCCTAGCCATAAGCATGCTAAAAGATTTCTGAAAAAGCTGACTACAACCTCCTAAGGGAGGGTATCAGTGCTTCACACTGCTACTCGTCTCAGAGGATGCAGACAATTATGCTGAATAGTACGCCATTGCACTATACAAGCATCTGTGTGATTGCATGGACTCAGCCATACCCAACAGAACTAAAACCTGCTCCTCAAGGAAGGACAAGCCTGTCTGGTGAACATGCTCTGTCAACAAGGCTTTAAAACAAAAGGAAGAAACTGTTGTCCAAGGGTAAAAAGGAACACATTCCAAATTGGAAAAACTCACACCTTAGCTTCAACAAGCAAATTAGTTCACTAGTGAAAACCTCCAAAGCCAATTATGAGTTGAAACTAGCCTCCAAAACAAAGGGAAAACACAAGTCCTTCTTCAGTTACATCAGGAACCTCCATGACAAAGTCCAGGTGTGCTCCGAATTAGTACTTAATGGTAACACTTACACTGATCCTGTTGACTTAGTCACCTGCTAGCTGATAGATTCAACACAAACTTCACTCCCCTACCCCTCCAAAGGCCCATTTGACATCCCCAATACTTGTCCCACACCTCACACCTCTGCAGATGAAGTGTTAAAGGCACTATCCAAGGCAAAGAACACAGCTTCCATGGGACCTGATAGTATCCCAGGCTGTATTCTGCACCATCTCCAGCAAGAACTAGTTTTGCCTTTGTGCACCCTATTCAACCACAGCCTAATTACAGGCTTCATTCCAGCACAGTGGAGAACTGCCACTGTCATCCCCTTGCACAAAGGTGGTATCTTCCCATTAGCTTGACAGGTCTGATCTGTAAAGCCATGCAGCGTATTATTATGGATCTCAGAAACAAGGACATAGGCTGTCTCCAAGCACTTGAACCCACCCAGTTCAGATTTGTCAGTGGCAGATCTTGCTTACTGAACCTGGATGACTTCTTTGAGACTATCACCAAGGCCTTTGACCCAATCCCCCACTCATGCATCATTGAAAAGCTAGGACAACTTCACATTAATCCCTATCTTGTCAGGTGGATGGCCAAGACCAACTGGCTCACTGATAAGATTCACAAGGTCAAAATAGGGGCCACCACCTCAGACAACAGACCAGACACAAGTGGTGTTCCCAAGGGATCTGTCCTGAGACCCCTACTGTTTGGCATCTACTCCTCAGAGGTTCAGGCAAACACAAAGGGCCTGTGGCTGACCACGTTTGTGGATTATTGTAAGTTGGGTGCTGTCACTGACTCCCCAAATGATGTTAACTTTTTGCAAGATGGTCTCACAGCTACAATTTACTGGTGTCAAAGTCATGGGGTTGGGAGGGTGGCCTAATGGTTAAGTGTTTGCCTTACAAACACAAGGTGCAGGGTTAGAGTCTCACAAGGGATAATTGGCTAGGCTTAAAATAGCTCGCAAGGGCAGTTAGCTTAGTACTAATCTATGAACCTATGACCTTAACTTAAATGCAAAAAAATGTATTATCATACCATTCAGCAAAAACATGGCCCCTGCTGATTACCATATCAACAGCTACCTCCTAAGTATGCAACCTGTAGTGAGAGACCTGAGTACTCAGGCTGATAGTAATCTCACATTTGACCATCATTTGGTGGCAGTGGTCAGAAAAGCCTTTTACTTGGTTCATCTCATATGTAGAGGGATTGCATCCAGAAAAATGGAGGTTATTACCTCTTTGTACTCCTCCCTCATTAGGCCTATAATTGAGTATAATTTCAAGCTTGCTTTCTACCTCACCAAATACCTTCACTAACTGGAAAGGCAACAGAAAAACATCACAAAGAGAATCCATGGCCCCCAACATATGTCCTATATGGACAGGCTCAAATCACTATCACTCTACTCGGTATCATAGAGATTGCTCAGAGGTGATCTGTGTCTTGCCTAAAAGGCAATATTGGGCCTTGCCCTAATAGAGATTCTCCATATCTGTAATTCTATCTTCTTGAACATTACCTGCTAGGCCTAAATCTAATATGTAACATCAACAAAACCTGCTGGAGAGACAGGTTTGTCTCGCAGAGGCTGCCCCATCTCAGGAATAGGCTTCCCATACATGTCAAACAAAGTACCTTGCTGACCCTTTTCAAGTGCAAACTTGATGAGTGGATGAGAAACCACAAATTTGTCCCAGGGGTTCCACCTTTGTCCCTCATTGACAGGGGTGACAGGTGCTGACTGAGGGTTCTTTTTTGGGGAAAAATCTTGGCTAGGCTTGTAAGGGCCCCAGGGCCATTAGCTTAGTAACTTCCTATGATCCTATGATTCTATAACCCTTTCAAAGAACTCATCCTAGGATGAGCAGGCATGATCTGCCTTTTATGAAGCCAAATCAGTGTACATGCAGAGATTTAAGGACACCAATATTATTGTTTGTTAGTTCAACTATAATACATACAGTAGCCACACAAATAATATAGTGATGAGATTAATAGGCCTGCAATTCCTAGGTCAGTAAAGAGATCGCTTTTAGACAAAGACAGCACAACAGCCATTCTCAGTACCTCAAGAGGAGGGACTCAGGTTGAAGAATTGATGGAGGATTTTGCTAGGTGGATCTTAGTGCTTCATCATAGATGCCCATGGATATTTTTAGGGACTATGCTTTTGGGAATTTTTAAATTTGAAAAGTGCCATATAAACTTGGTCTACAGTGATTTGTGGAGAGGACGTGTGTGTGTGTTGGTGGGGATGAGGTGGGCAGGATGTGTGAGATGGATTTGAAAGAGAATTTGTCTATAAGAATATTTCCCATGTCCCTGAGGTTAAAGAAGGAAGCATCATTAAAGATAAATACAGTAGAGTACTGACTGATAATTTTGAGTTTCCTAATACAACTGGAAAAGGTGGTATGATTGTCTTTTGAAATGGTTGCAGCACTAGGTGCATAGATAATCATACATTTCCTAATTACAATAATGGCACACTGTTTTTAAATGCCTTTTTAGAATGATGAAGTAGAGATATTTTATAGATGACCAGGGCTTTTTCTTTTTGTGCCAGGGTTGGATGGTGTGATGGGAGTTCCATCATATGTGTTTACTTTTTGCACATGACGTTATGCTTGCACTAGATGAGTAAGAATATTTTTCAGTAGCTATCAGCAAGGGGGCAAAATTCACAAGAGTAGGCAGCAACCTATGATACCAGAGTTCCTGTACAGCTATGCCATTTATGATTGTCAGTAAGAACATTAAATAATAACTAACTTGTGCATAATTCCTGCATGATGTACAGAAGTTATTAGGGGCACACATGACATTTTCAGGCAGAAAGTCACTGTGGGGTGGTCAGATTTGATTAAGGAGGTAATAGCAAGTTGGGTAGTACATCTGGGTGGTATGTTTGTGAGATCATGTTCTATCAAACTGACACCTGTTGTGTGCAGGGGGATAGCTTGCTCAAGGATATTGTCTAGAAATCAGTATATATATTTGTTGCTGGTAGCATATTTGACAGTATATGTGTGGATACTTGATGTTGTCCATAAGAAAGGTATGTGGTTCAAGGATTGATTTTCTAACTGATTAAGGTATTCTGCATGTTCTGAATGGTTCATCGATGGGGTTCATTAGTTGTCTGTAATGTGATAATTAATGTTACTGAGTGTTACCAGGACTTCAGCCAGTTCCAAATTTGTATTATGTGGGATGTGGTGAGACACAATGCAGTTACAAATAACTATGGTTACTCCCCTACAGTTCTGAGCGGATCTAAATGTATTATATTAGTTGTACTAAGGAACAGAGGGAATGCTGTCATTGTGCTGGGACCAATTTGCTGTAATTACATAAATACTGATGTCTTTGTGGGTAGAGAAGGTTTCACTTTCATATATACTTCTGTTTAGACTTATGTCATTCAGTAGTGATACCCTGATACTGTCTTGCTTTGTAATTTGCTTTGACAGAATATCAATCTGGTTAATTCTGCCTAAAAAATGCCTATATATCATATGAGGCATCTGAATTGCATCTGTCAAGGCCAGAGTTAGGAAGCAGCAGTTAGCTCAATGACACACCTATTCAAAAAGTTATTTCTTTAGTCAAGCTCTTTGTTTAGTAGTTTACTGTCAGCATGAAATAGCATACAAAATAAGACGTAATTATTAAAACCCAGAAACTGTACAAAAATGTGCACACAATCAGTAAAAGCTGATAAATTTATGGCAAATATGCAAAAGTGTAAATATTGTATATCACCTTTCTGGGAGGGTGGCATAATGGTTAAGGTGTTTGCCTTACAAACACGAGGTGCAGGGTTTGAGTCTCACAAGAAAGAATTGACTAGGCTTACAATGGCTCACAAGAGCAGTTAGCTTAGTACTAACATATGAACCCTCTTTTAAACCGTAATATTTCCTTTCTGCCTAGCTTGATGCTTTGCTTCCTATTTTCTTCATTGTTATTTATAAATAAGTACAGGTTGTTTGTGTGGTTTCATTTGCAGGGATCATTTTTGCTTTAGTAGTTTTTCCTCTTATTTTTCTTGGGCACTTCTGTTTTACTACAGTTTTTTGGAAACTGTCTTTATGTTGCTCCTGGTTAATATATGTGTTGATCTGAAGAGTGCTCTGTCTGCAGTTTCTGTATTCTGGTCTTATATAATCGCAGCATACAGTTTTTGGAGAATTTCTAGCTTTTATGCTTCTTTACTAAATTAATATTTTGTTTAGTTTCTGAAGTATGCATTCATAAACTGTTTTGATGTCCTATGTTATAATTAGTTCAATGGGATTTGAAATGTTAGCTTTATACTGTCTATAGAGTCTTTTTGAATATCTGTAATGTTTCTCTAGTTTTTGTTGAGTTTTTTGGTTTCTAAATGCTATCTTAAGCATGTACATGTTGTATTTGTTTTAAATATTGCTTCTAGAAAGCATTTTTAAAATGTGAGTATTTAATTTCTCACTTTATACTCCTGTGGAAAGCTGTTACTTGTAATATTTATTAACACTTCCTCTTAATCCCTGTATCTTATTCAAGTTTCAAAAGCCTTTCTGCCATGTCTACATAGGGCTTTTTATGCCACTTCATGTTTCCACAAGTTCAGGTAACCTGTGTGCTTCATTTGTGATGATATTTCTAGGTTCTTATTTTATCTAATGGCTGCATTCTTTTATTGATTCTTTATATAATAATCATTGCTGATTGACAAACAAATGGATTATTAGTACTGGTGGTGTGACTCCTGACTGAAGGTGGCTTCATATGGTTTCTGAATATTGTTTGTACTGTCTTTACAAAGTGGCTTTGCAATGCATTCTTAATATAGTCTTGATATATTCTCTGTGTGATAATCGTGTATGCTTTTTGCACACAATCTTTTACTGATTTTTGCACAATCTCTAAATCAATACATAATGCTACCATATGTTATTTGAATAGCCTATGCCTTGTGGTATGCAACATAACTCTGTTTCAGTTTGTGTATATTGATTCCTGCATAAAAGATTCTTCTTCTTTTTCTTTCGGCTGTTCCCATTAGGGGTCACCACAGCGGATCATCCGTTTCCTGCATTAAGATTCTGTATTACTAAAAGCAGTGGCACACCACAAGGGACATATATGAGGTATAAACAAGGCCTTTGACAATAGGACAGTGATCTTCACTCATAGACACAAGCACTGACATAAGGTATAGGAGTGACATGTTTTACCAAGTACATTTCACTTCATACTGCTGTGAAGCTTTAATTGTATTGCATGTAGTCTAATACTGTGTCCTTGTATCACAGTGGTCTGCACTGGAAGACCACTCAGAGGTGCTACATTTAGTTTTCCATTTATTTGTAAAGCACTTTACTGATAACGTTGTTTGCTTCAGGTTAAAACCTTACATGCTGCTTTCTGCCTTGGATAACTCACTGAGCAGTAGGCATTGTATATGTATTGCCTTTCAAGGGGTCAGAGAGCAAAAAAACTGCTTTCGCTCTAAGAACAACATATTTTGTCATGATGAAGTGCCATTATTTGCCTTATAGGCGATATTTCACATTGCAGACAAAAGTAATTGAATCAAGAGTACATCATGACTGTGAAGATTTTCTATTTTCCTCCATTAGTTGTATGTGAGCTCTTTTCCCAGAATGCCTAACCTTTGTCCTTTATTGTCATTTGCTTGTTAAGCACAGGCCGTTAGCAAAGTCTGTCACATTGGTTTGCCATACAGTAACTTTATCAAAGTGTGTCTGCAACCATTTGTCATGGCAGTATCATGTGCTAGGCCATATATAATGCATTTAACCTTTTGGCCTTAAGACTAATCCCACAAAGTTCTACTTTTTCTTAGCTATTCATGAAAGATTGAGCTTTATTTTTACCTTAATAACACAGAATACAGTGACTAAGGTGCCTCAGTCACTGTGTGTCAAAATTTTAATTTTTTCTCCCATTTCTTAGTAAAGCTTTTAGAAAGAGATATTTCATTTGTCCTTCCTGGTTGGCAGAGTGCTTATCTGTCTCTTTCAAGACTACAAATTGGAATAGCTTTGTTCTTGAGCGGAAGCACAGGCCTAATCATTTACTTGTCTTGCCTAACACAGTGGTAGAAGAGAAGGTATTAACCTTTCTTAGCCTTTCTAGTCTTTCAAAAAACAATCCCCAATCCCTTTGAGCTTACTTGAAATCATCTGCATGCATCTGTTAAGGGGCAGTTCTTCAATTACAAAAGAAAACCTGGAACTAGAGATTAATATGACCAGGAACTTGATTCCTAATTTGCAGAAGGTGAGTGTTGTATTACCACAGGTCTGTTTTCAATAAGATTTCTCCTACTTTCTTAAGGCCTTAATCCTCATGCAGCTGTTCCTTGCTCACCTGGACACACACACACACACACACACACACACACACACACACACACACACACACACACACACACACACACACACACACACACACACACACACACACACACACACACACACACTCACTTAGTCACTTTGTGACTTTGTGATGCTTTGCTGATTTGCACTCCTTCATCCTGGATGAGTTACATTATTTAAGATGTAATGGCAAAGGTCAATAAATACAGTAACAGATGTATGGCAGAATAAAGAAATGTGAAGGTGTACTGCTGCTCAGTCTTAAATTATCGAAGTCAGGTGGCTAAGATTAAATACATAAGACATGTGTAAATGTTATGTGAAAGACTTGGACAGAGGAGGAGACACTATTGAAGGAATTAAGATGTTGATGGGATTACGAAGCATTAAACAATGCAAAGTGTCCATGAGGATGTACATGATTATTATCACCAGTACAAGCAGATACAAGTAAGCAGATTGTTGAAAGACAGCAGCTCAGTATTATTAATTTCCGAAAATAAAGATGGACTTCTGCTCTCACCATTTGCCATCATTTGATGATTATTATTTAACCAGGATAGGCAGGTGCCGGGCACAGGGTTAAAGGAGGAAGTTGCTGTGAACATTATTGAAGGCAACCAGGATTTCGACTGGCAAAAGGTATGTAGGGTTGTAGTTTCTCAACATGTTCTACTCCATAGTAATGCATTGGGTTGTCCTATGCTTAACAATGCTTTCAGAATGGAGCTAAAGACTTTCATTAGCTTTCACCATGTTGACATCTACAGAGGAGGTGGAAATGTGGCTATAAAGAAGCTGTTCCACATTCCTTTTAGAACTATATTTTGTGTCTTCATCTTGCTTATAAGCTACATGCTGACAAGGCCATGCCTAGTATTATTACATACCAGTTGAAGGCATATCCAGGCACCATACTCTTCCTTTATATTTAAATTTGGTTTATCTTTGGTTCAAGGATTACAATTAAGTCATTTATCTCGTTAGATTGCTTTACATAACTGTTGATAAATGACTACAGAGATGAGCTGGGATAAATTGTAAGCAAGAGGTATGTCCCCAGGTTTGAACCTAGTGATGTGACTTGGGAGGCATCTCACCATATAAAAATACCCCGTGTGATGTTCATTTAAATAGATTATAACTTCAGATAATCTTGGCAACATTAATTGTTTCCGTAAGCTTATTCTATCATCTGAGTATATTCCTAATGACTTTTTGAATGAGCATGTTTCTCTGATGAGATATTTGGTACTTTTTTGTTAATCTACTATGGTTTCACACTCCTTAAGGGTGAACAAATCCCACATGATAGCAGTACAAGATTAACATCCCACTGCACAGACAGAATGATTACAATTGTTCCTCACTACTGTTTGTAATACCATGCTTACAAGGTCACCTTGCCTTTCCACTGTGCCATAGGGAATTTCCATTGATAGAATCCTTTTTCATAGGTATCCACATATGCCAGATGTCATGTCAATGATGTAGATCCATGGCCATGTGAGGTTAGCAGCAGTTCAGCTATTGATAAGTACTGAACAGTCTCCTTTCCAATTTTTAGCCTTGATCTCACTTGCATGGATGCACATTTCCATCCATTGTCTTCTTTCATCTATATTGAGAGTGTTTGTTATCCTGTCATTGACAACAGCTCATGGAGATTCTGCAGCATGAATAATCCCCATTCCTACCTACCTGGAAAGACAGTTGTAAAACTGGGGCTCAGTCCAACACCCACTCCAGTCAAATTCTACTTTATCTAAAGTCTGCATCCTAAATTGGGTCACTGGTATGTGAGATGAAAACAGGCTAAAACTGTAAAACTTTCCAATTGCTCAACACTGTCCTTTATCTGTCTTTTCTTCCACTCACATTTTTCTGGGACTGCAGTGCTGTTTGTTTTGCTTTGAGAGTTGTTTTTCTTTAGAATATCAGCAACATTGGGTAATTTTGGCCTTCAGACTAATGTCTCCTGTTTAAAGTGCAAGTAAGGTGCATTTAGTTGAGTACATAGGTATGTAGGCAGATAGAGAGAGAGATAGACAGACAGAGAGATAGACAGAGAGATAGATGAGAAATTGAAAGACAGATAGGTAAAAGGTCTCAGCAAATTTATTGCAGAGCATTAAGGCTATAAGCTGTTAATGAGCTGTTTACTGTACTCCAGCATTTGAGTGCTCCAGTCCTCATTTAACTACTGTTTGATCTTGAGCAAGTAATTTAAGCACTTAAGCAGATAGTTCTCTGGGATAATTGGGAAATTGGGATAGGGTTATTGATGTTCTCTTTGACTGTATGCCTGGTAACTACCTATGATAGACAGACAGACAGGCAGATTGCCCAGAAAGATAGAGCGGTTTTAGTCTAAGCAGACTGGGCCATGCAAGGTGAGTTTTATTGGAGACAAGTCATCAGCAGGCAAATGGTAGTTACTATACTAATGATTACTACTCAGAAATGCATGATGCAGGATTTACCCCAGACTGGCATGGGCTGCCCATCAGGGTGAAGCCAAAGTAGGTGAATTTCACAGAGAGTTTGTAAATAGTACAACTCATTTAGTCTGGTGGTAATGATTAGTATTGCAAAGGGGCATTCTTTTAAAAAGAAAATGTTTACATTAGTGTGATGTCTCCATTCTGGGCTAGTAATCAAGGAGTCTTGAGTCCTCACCACTGACACTAAAGAGGGAAGTTCACTTGGAACAAAAATAGATACACCCAGTATTATCAGATGCGGCTCTACGTATCAAGCACAATTTCCCTTAAGAGCACACAGGGAAAACACTCAATCTGGGAGCTGTTTTTCTCTCTCTCTCTCTCTCTCCAGATCGCCAATACGACTTCCCACTGGCACAGCTGTAGAGTTGAGTCCTTAATCATGTGTCCAAGCCAAGTCCTCCACCTCTCTCTCTCTCTCTGTGAAACCAGTACTTTGTGTCCCTGCTTCCAGCAGTTGTCTTTCAGATTTGATTTGTGTGCACACACACACACACACACACACACACACACACACACACACACACACACACACACACACGCAAACACACTCCTGCGAAAATCTGGCATAGATTTACTAGCTATGACCCCTTTTGCCCTGACTATAAGGTAGTTACTGTCACCAGACACTCCAAGGCCAGCTGCTCTAAATTTCTTACAATGGTACCCGATTATACTGAGTGAAATTAATATTAATACAAATGATAGTGTTTGGCCAATGCAGAGAGGCTTTCAGGAGTGGCCACAGAGTCACCAAATAGATATGAGTACTCTCAAAGGTTAAAATATTCTCTAAAGGACCAGCCACAATGAAAAGTGTAAATATATTTAATAATAAATAATAAAAGAACATGAAAATATGGAATATCTATTTACAATAAACACCAGAGTTTTAATCACAGGAAATATTAAAATAACACAGATGAATAGATTCACACAGATACAGAAAAACAATACTTTACTAATCTCTCTATATTTTGCTGACTGATCTACATAAGTACTATTCCCTGGTTCACTTACTAGAGCAAGACAAGACGAAGTAGATGAGGGGGTCCTTCTTTGTCAGCTTCCAAAAACAGACTGCTCTGAGACTTCAATCTCACGTAGTATTAAAACATCATTTTTAGTGATGGATTACAGAATTACATCACATACATCTGGTCATCTGACTTCTGGTTCCTGTGATACCCCTTTGGCTAGTAGCTGCCAAGATTAAGCACATATGTGTCAATAATACACACACATAGATATTGCTAAGATCTTTTAAAGCTTCTAGAAGTCATAAAACAATTTCAGACCTCAGCCCTTCCAGAGCAGTAATCAGTTCACCTTAAAGACAATACAGAAAGCTTTCTAGTACAGACTTTTTTTTCTGGCTGCATTGAGAACTGTAAGATATGATCTTTATGGCCTAAGCCAGGTGATTTAATTTCAAACTATTTTCAAAGTTAGCTGGAGTGAGATTAACCCCTTCTCTTCCAGTATCCTTTGTTACAATATATACATTTCAACATTTACAATAATACATTTATATTTCTTCCTCTGTCCAGCAGGACACACTGCTGGTACATTTTGAATACAAGCACCATTACAAATACATTTTCAGCACAAGCATCTGTACAAATCAGTTTGATATACAAATGATATATACTTCTTTACAAATTTCCAGCTAGCTGTGCTGGCATATGTTACATATCCACTGCCCTACTTCTCCAGGTATAGCTGGCAATACCTCACATTGTCACAATTAGTATAACAAAATGTTTTGTGGAGCTTTTTTGCATAGCCTAGAGTTTCTGTGGCTGCAAGCCCCAAAGCCACACTGTAAGTCCACTGTGTATATGTACTTTTATACATTTTACATCCTTTGCATTTTTAGCATGTAGTTTGAATTATTGAAGCTGTAACACTGAAGTACTATTTCAGCAAATTTCAACTTATATTTTTCGATGAGAAAAAATATTTATATAAGCCAAGTACATTGCTATATGTGGACCAATATTGGATGCAATATAGTTATTTATTTTTCAGTTTGTTCACAAATCCGTATTGCTGCCTAATGGTGCCATGTTCAAACTAATTTAGGTGTATGTGATAAGCAGATATTCTTGCAGTTGTAATTTTATTTTATATCTGTGAAAAAAGACTCAATTTAGCCTAAGGTGTAGCTGCACATAACAGCTGTTTTGGGAGAGGTGTAAAATGTATACATTTGTGGACAGTGTGGGAGTTTTGGCTGATCTTTTTTTACCCTTGAAAGTGTTGAGAAAGACTGGAATAAGGGAAACATTCAGAAAGCAGACTTAGGCAGTGTATTAAAGGCCATGTATAACAGAGATGGTGAGCAGGACATTGTCAATGGAGGCAGAAATACTGACTGCAATGGTTGATTTCTGACAGAATTTGCATATATTCATTACATGTTATTTTAGTGTAATTAATACAATTTAATTCATTTTTAAATGTATTTATTTGTTAATGGGGTATGTGGTATGGTTCTACACAGACCACTTCCAGTCATGACCCATGCTTCAATGACAAGGGTAAATACAACACATATATAAACATTTTAGTCTAGTCAAGTCAACCCACATGCATTTGAGATGTGAAATGAAACCACAATACCCCAAAAAACATGTAGACAAATGAAACTATGCTAAATCTTCACACAGACAGTGAGTGGAGGTCAGGATTGAACCCTGGACCCTGCAGCTGTGAGGCAGAGATACTGTCATAACCTTTTAACCCCACTTGCTATCATGTTCTTCCATGGCCTGTTGAAAAATGGTGTTAGAAATCAGACTTTTCCTATTGCCTTATCACATTTTAGACCATGTATGTCCTGTCCCACCAAGGCTGCATTCAGCCTTAACTCTTCAGTTTCCATTTCTGTCAGCATTTTCCATCTTCATCAATGTTTGGCTTGTCATGTCTTATTTAAGTCTTGCTACTTATTTCAACTGTATTCTGTTAAGATTTATTGTTTGCACTTTATTTGCTCATTTTAAGTTAAATTCAACTGTTTTACTGTTGCAGGCTACACACTCAAGTATGCTAGTCATTTTTTGCTTTAAAATAGTGTTTTTGCAGTTCTAATTGTTGTATTTTTGACAAAATAAAAAAATACAATCTCCTTGCTCGTTTCCCACCTTTCTTTACTAGAATAGTCTGGATTTCAGATCTGCTGATCTCAGAACTTTATTGAGGCTTCTGTGTTGCCCAAACCTAATTTTATGATAGAGGGAAGCTTCTCTGCTTATCAGTGGGGATGGTGAGCTCTGAGCAGCCTATCTGTTGCTAAAGGAGTGGTTTCAGCTCAGAAATTGTATTTTATTGGTCATTTTAGGCTATTTCTATCCCTTTCAACTTTCTGTTTAAAAAACGAGTTTGCGTGGGTTTGCGCAATGTGCAGCACCACTTAGCTAAGGTAAAACCATTACCGATGCCTTAAAGTCTACTCTTCAAATGTTCCCTTAGACCTTGTACACCTTTACCTCTGAGCACTCAAATTAGTCCTTAAATCTGGCACTTGCTCAGAACGTCTTGTAGCATTTATTGCAGTTTCACCCACTGCCACTAGCACTAACTTTCCATAAAGGAAAAAAAAAGTTTCAGTACTTAATCTAAGCATAAATAACTCAATACTTAAAAAGCTGATCACTTTTCCAGTCATTTCCAGAGGTCAGTTTCTGATGCTTTCCCCTGTTAACCTGGCAAACCCAGGCATCCTCAGTCAATGCAGCAATTGCCTCATGTACAAAGACAACTCTCTCCTCCTACCTTCAAACACATCCACTTGTGAGAGATGCAACTACATAGCCAAACTTGAGGCTTCACTCTCTCCTTCCAAGACTGGGTCAGCCAGTCAGGAGGAGAAGGTCAACACACACATCACATCACAGACAACACATAGCCCACCTGTTAGCACACCACCACTATCACATAGCAACACAAAACACACAACCACTTTCTTGGAGGCTCTCTTAAAAAATATGCCCAAACAACAGAGACCTCCGAGGCACAAATGCAAGCAACCATTCCATCCAAGCATAACCCACAAGACACATATCCCTCACAACCAGTGTGCCACTCAAGCTAAGCTCCTAAAGCAGAACACTGTAACAAACACATTAGTCATAGGTGACTCAGTTGTAAGGCACACTGATGTCCCACTCACTAGGCTGAATAAGGAGAAAGCCACAGCCAGCCGCCTGTTGGGTGCCAGGATTCACCACATAACGCATGCACTTGGGTCTGTCCACAGCAAGGGCAAATATGACTCCGTCATCATGCATGTTTGGTGTGAATGACCTAAGATGTACCTCCTTGGACTACATGAAAAGAGACATGGAGGAGCTCTCTGATCTTGTAGCCCAGACAGGTATGACCCTAGCCTTAAGTAGCATCCTACCGTCACCAAGTATGATACTACAGTATAAGCAGAAAATGATTGACTTCAACAATTGGCTAAGTTTCTGGTGTCATTCTAAGGGGATCCAGTATCTGTCTGCTTGGGATGACATGATAAGTCAGACCTCAATGCTTTGCCAGAGACAGCCTGCATCTGTCACCTCTGGGATTCCAGATAGTGGCCAAGACCCTTGCCATTCCTACAGTGCCTTTTTTGACAATGCACTGAAGATAAATTTACCACCATAACATCTGCTAGTAAACACATCCTAATGGTTATGCTACTTAATGCTAGAAGTCTAAACCACAAAATGCACTCATTCGAGTCACTCCTTAAACTGGAGAACATCTACATCTGTGCAGTAACAGAAACCTGGTTCAAGGCTCTTGAGAGCACCCCTACACTACCAGGTTACAATGCATATCACACAATTCGGCCCCCAAATCTGAACCATAGCCCTAAGGGATGTGATGACCAAACCCCCGAAGGTGGAGATGTATCCATCTTCATAAAAGATACACACACCTCCAGACTTGTTGCCCAACATAACGCATCAGAAATACTTCATGTACAGCTATCACTGGACAAAACTGCAGTCCATGTTGCTCCAGACTTGTTGCCCAACATAACGCATCAGAAATACTTCATGTACAGTTATCACTGGACAAAACTGCAGTCCATGTTGTAGCCTGCTACAGATCTCCCACAATGTCCCAGGACTCCCAATCTGCAATCCTGGACACTCTGGAAAACATCAAGGTCCAGCCTAATACCCTTATTCTGTGAGACTTTAACTACCCCTCCATTACTTGGAACAACTACTCCTGCTCCAACTCTTTTGCCAGACATTTTGTGGGATTCATCAACTCCAATGCCTTGGACCAACTCATCCTCACCCCCACTAGGGGAAACAACATTCTTGACCTAGTCATTACAAACATGGGGGACCACTGCTCTACTCCTTTGAGAAACCCCTCCCTGGTCAGATCCAACCACAAGTTAATCACCATTGATATCCAAATCCTGTCCCCACCCCCAAAAAAGGATACCACAGTGAAAAACTTCTCCAAAGCTAATTCTAAGCTTCTAACGACAGAAGTGGCAAGCTTCACATCACCCATAGAAATGGGGAATGGGAGTATGGCTGCTGAATCATACACTAAGACAGTGCATGAGCACTTACACAATTGCATAGATAGGGCCATACTAAACAGAACCAAGACGCTCTCCTCTAAAAAAAGGAAGCCAATCTGATGGGCGCTTTCCATTAACAAACTCTTTAACAGAAGGAAAAAAAATGTTTGCAGAAAAGGGTAAAGTCCGATGACTGGAAATATTCCCTTGGAAACCTCAGTAAAAAACTGAGATCCCTCATCAAATCCACCAAAGCTAGTTATAAAAGCAAAATTGCTACAGATACTATGGACAACCACAAGGCCTTCTTTAGTTATGTCAAGAATATGCATAGTAATACGCAGATTTACTCTGAGCTGCAGCACAATGGCACCACTTATACTGAACCAACTGATATTGCCAATATCTTGGCAGACAGGTTTAGTGCAAACTTTACTCCTCCCTCACCCATCAAAGGGCCCATCCACATACCCGAGAAATACCAACTCCCTATTATCATGATTGCACAAGTAGAAACCACACTGACCAAAGCTAAGAATACAGCTTCCATGGGACCAGATAATATACTGGGTTGTGTCTTGCACAATTAACAAAAAGAACTGGCACCACACCTGAGTGCCCTGTTCAGCTACAACCTAAGTTCTGCCTTTGTCCCCACTGAATGGGGCACTGCTACAGTCAACCCACTCCACAAAGGGGGTGCAACTACTGACTCTGGGAACTACTTCCCCATCAGCTTGATGAGCCTGATCTGTAAGGCTATGGAACGTCTTATTACAGATCTTATAAATAAGGATATAGGGAACCTTCAAACCCTGGACCCCACACAGTTTAGGTTTGTAAAAGGCAGATCATGTCTGCTCAATCTGACAGACTTCTTCGAAGCTGTCACCAGAGTGGTGGATGAAGCCAAGGCAATCCACACAGCCTACCTCGATCTAGCCAAAGCCTTTGACACCATCCCACACTTTGCAGTCATTGATAGGCTCACTAATCTGGGCATTAACTCATACATCACTAGGTGGGTTGCCAACTGGCTCACTGACAGAACCCATACGGTGAAAGTAGCTGACTCCAAATATGACCACCAGACAGTTACAAGTGGAGTCCCACAGGGATCGGTTCTGGGTCCTCTCCTGTTTGGTATCTACTTCTCTGAAGTTCAAGCCAACACCAAGGGACTCTGGTTAACCAAATTTGCAGATGATTGCAAACTGGGAGCTATTATTGATTCTGAAGCTGATGTGGACATCCTACAAAAAGGCCTAATGTTACCAAAACCATGGCCTTAGGCTCAATGCCAAAAAAATGCATCGTCATTCCCTTATGGAAAAACACAGTGCCCACAAACTACCATATCAAAGGGAACCCACTTAACTCTGAAGGTGTTATAAGGGATCTAGGGACACAGGTCAATAGCAATCTCAACATCAACAACGACATTGCCACTGTAGTTAGGAAGTCCTTCTATGTGGCACATCTCATCACAAAAGCTTTCTCTTTTAGGAAAAAAGAAGTAATTATCTCTCTGCACAGCCCTCATCAAACACATTATAGAGTACAATGCCCATTTGGCATGTACAGCAACTGGAAAGGCCACAGAAGTTAATCACTAAGAGGATCTTAGAACTGAAACACATGCCTTATGCAGATTATCAGCTTCATCTTTGTTTTGTATGCAAATTATCCAGTACAGAATGTAGTGGTGCGTCCTCCTCCAATGCATTTTCTGCCCCCCCCTTTCAACCTTTTTAATCCTATGTTCTAGTTTTCTCTGTTTCCATTTTAGGGCCTTGTTTTCATATATGTGTTCACATAATTTATGTTCTAATCACAGACTTCACATTTTCACAGCACACTTGCTTTGAATCTTCCTGGCCTTTGTCTGCTTCCCTTTTTCTCTTTCACTGTTATTTACATTGTGTTGGGTAAACTTTGTTTTCTTTACTATAGCTGTGTTAAGATTCACTACTAGCATATTATATGTGTTGCATATAACTGAGCTCTGATTGTCATCCACAGTATATTGTAGTGTCATCGTCAGATTGATTTGGCCTAGTGGCTTGGCAGTTAATGCATTTGGAACAGCCCACCTACCTTATTAACATATTAAAAAATATGTAACTTACTATCTAAAGTAATGGAGCACCAGTTTGGGGAAATAGCAAGCATATACCTTTAAAAGCTGACATATTACATCTGTGGATTGACAGTTTTATAAAAGAGAAAATATCCAGTATAGCAAACCTTAAATCTGTACCATCAGAGTCATAATATTGTCTAGGAAGCTAGCTTGAGAACATTTGCTTCAAATCTTTCTTAGTTAATGACCTCAAGCCACAGTGCGGATACCTCTCAACTGCTTTGCTCAAAAATTCTTGACAAAGCTAAAAGTAATGGGGTATGTGACAAATGCCTAGAATTCAGGACAATTTTTAACAGTACTCTGATCCATTTAAAAAAATTAGTAAATAATCAGGTTTTGCATTAGCTTGTATTTTTTGAACAATAAATGTGAAACTGTAATGTATGAATAATTTCCATGGAATCCTGTAGATTACTAACAGGAATCATTGCAACCTCAGAAGTCATGAACAACTTGTCTTGTAGGCATTATGTATACCTGAGTCTTTTTTCTATATTAATCTCTTTCTTTTACAACAATGGGCAAGCTGTTGTTTTAAGTAAATATTTTTCAGCATTTAACCTCATCTTATGTGTATTTATTTTCCCACAGCAGCACAGGCAGTTTGTCAGAAATCTCAAAGCTAGTTATAAAAGCAAAATTGCTACAGATACTAAGGACAACCACAAGGCCTTCTTTAGTTATGTCAAGAATATGCATAGTAATACGTATATTTACTCTGAGCTGCAGCACAATGGCACCACTTATACTGAACCAACTGATATTGACAATATCTTGGCAGACAGGTTTAGTGCAAACTTTACTCCTCCCTCACCCATCAAAGGGCCCATCCACATACCAGAGGAATACCAACTCCCTATTATCATGATTGCACAAGTAGAAACCACACTGGCCAAAGCTAAGAATACAACTTCCATGGGACCAGATAATATACTGGGTTGTGTCTTGCACAATTAGCAAAAAGAACTGGCACCACACCTGAGTGCCCTGTTCAACTACAGCCTAAGTTCTGGCTTTGTCCCCACTGAATGGGGCACTGCTACAGTCAACCCACTCCACAAAGGGGGTGCAACTTCTGACCCTGGGAACTACTTCCCCATCAGCTTGATGAGCCTGATCTGTAAGGCTATGGAACGTCTTATTACAGATCTTATAAATAAGGATATAGGGAACCTTCAAACCCTGGACACCACTCAGTTTAGGTTTGTAAAAGGCAGATCATGTCTGCTCAATCTGACAGACTTCTTCGAAGCTGTCACCAGAATGGTGGAAGAAGCCAAGGCTGTCCACACAGCCTACCTCGATCTAGCCAAAGCCTTTGACACCATCCCACACTCTGCAGTCATTGATAGGCTCACTAATCTGGGCATTAACTCATACATCACTAGGTGGGTTGCCAACTGGCTCACTGACAGAACCCATACAGTGAAAGTAGCTGACTCCAAATATGACCACCAGGCAGTTACAAGTGGAGTCCCACAGGGATCGGTTCTGGGTCCTCTCCTGTTTGGTATCTACTTCTCTGAAGTTCAAGCCAACACCAAGGGACTCTGGTTAACCAAATTTGCAGATGATTGCAAACTGGGAGCTATTATTGATTCTGAAGCTGATGTGGACATCCTACAAAAAGGCCTAATGTTGCCAAAACCATGGCCTTAGGCTCAATGCCAAAAAAATGCATCGTCATTCCCTTATGGAAAAACACAGTGCCCACAAACTACCATATCAAAGGGAACCCACTATAGACTGATGCTAAAATGTTGAAACACTAGAAACCAAGGCTTAAAAATTAACTTTCCTCCATAATGTATGCAACAGTGGCTGCATGTTCCTTAATGGAAGTAATTGCTAGACATGATCACATGACCAGATGACATTCTTCATCTGTTTCTAGTGGCTCTGGCCAATGAGCATATAGTGTAGTGACCTATTGATGCATATTGTAATTATTCTCTCAGTTCTATCCATGCCATTTAGTTATCTGTACACTTCTGTTCAAATCCCTTCTTTTTGGAATGTGTGCCTTGTAACCTGAAATATACATCTAGGCTGTCTTCTGTGATGTACCCATGAGAGTTTGGTGAAACAATGTGGTGCCATGCATATCCCTATTAGGCTGCCTGCTTCCTTTCTTTAGCTTGATAAGGGGTACAGTAAATAGGTAACTTTAACTATCATTTGTAGAGATTGTATACTCTTCTAAAGCCAGAAAAGAGGTTATTTCTTTAACTAAGATAATCACCTAGTCTGATTTTCTTTTGCTTAGCTTGTACTTCCACACTGTTTGCCACTATTTACTTTGCAGATGTGCAATCATTTTCATAACTATCTTGTACCAAGGATATGTTAAATGCCAGATATCTGGAATTATGTATTTCTTTCTGGAATAAGAGTATGTTAATAATGCAGTATAGTTCCAGAAGTTCTGGAAGACTTCCAAAAAGGAAAATACATGACATGTACAAAAAAATGCTTTTCATTTTATGCACAGATGTTTAAACATTTGCATGACAGTATCGACACAATTTACTGCTGCACTGTTGAACAATTATGCTTCAGTGGAGGGCATTACTTTCTATGGTTTCATCTTGCTTTCTTGGGATATAAATGCTAATATTTTATAATCTAAGATACCATTTCATAAATAACTCATTGCTTCCCATGTGACTGTCTTGAGTATATGTATATATATATATATATATATATATATATATATATATATATATATATATATGTATTGCTAGATAGATATATTATTTATTGCATCTGATGGTATTTTGGGGAATTATTTCCTAGACCATGTAGCTATTAGTGGGTGCAGCTGTTTGAGTGCTGAGAGAAAGATGTCACATTTTATTTTTTCCAAATGGCCCTCAATCCTCTCTTGATTTATCCTGAATGCTTCAGTTTTTTTGTTGACAGGCAGTGCTAGCTAATCCACTGTGGGCTATTATAATATATATTCACCCCAGTTCAACTATTAATTATGTAAAGTCTGAAAAATAATGTATTTATTTACACAATAAGGCATTTTAGTGTTTTGACTATTAGGACACAAGAGAGGATACATGCGTTATATACAAAGTAACAAGATCTGCTTTATTTACTTGTGTGTCACTTGTGTGTTAGGATTGCTTAGTCCATCCACCCAACTTTGCTTAAACTGAAATAGTATAATATGCCTAGCTAAAGAGATTTTTTTCTCTTGACTTATGCACATAGGTTATAGTACCAGCATTCCCCTGTTGTATTAAGTTCTGGCTACAGACATAGTTGGAAAAGAAATACGTGAGCAAATGTGGCAACTCTTATGCAGTTTGTATAGCATTATCTTTATGAGATGTGTTATGAGATGTGTTAAAGGTTCTTATATGAAGTAAAATAAAGAGAGAGAGAGAAAGAGAGAGAGTGCATATTGGCAAAGTAGATTGGACCTGTTTTAAAAGGCAAATGAGAATAGTCACAGTTACATGGGTGTTACAAATGCAAGGAAATGGTGTCTTATTAATTCTGATAAGCACAGTACCTTAACATTACATTTCATTTTTATGGTGTTTGGTATGTTGTCGATATGTGTAGATAATATCAAACTGAAAAGCAATACGTTTAGATGCTTTGGAAGTGATGAAGGTAAACACTGTACATTAAAATGAGGATTGAAAACCAAAGCTGGCTGTAAAACACCTGTTCGGGATAAAGATGGGGGATACACTGTGTCATGTAGAACAAAAAATGTATAGACTTGTCTCTGAAGATATATATTTGTTAATGTGACACAGGTGGCAACCATAACAATGCATGCCTTTCATTTGTTAAGTGTTATGATCTCATCCTTTTTCAACAATTAAAAGAAATGTAGCCACTGATCAGTTACCACCTGTAAAATTTCAGGAATAGAACTGCTGTTCTGTAACCTCCAACCCACTGCAGAAAGCAGTAAGTTAGACAGTAATGTTGTTCTCATAACATAAAATAATCATTCTCAAACATGCTGAAATTTTCTCACAACATTCAGTATATTTTATAATAGCACTGTATTGTTCTGAATGGGTGTACAGACAGGCTGCTTTTTCAAATCCCCTGCTTGTCAAATTGGAACTTCATTATAAATCTGTAAGAAAGAACTACCATATTTGTACATATTTTGTAAATTTTAAATTTGTTGCATATTCTTCACTGCACATACTATGTGCAGTAGCAAAACTGGATTTTATTAAATGCCACAGAAAGAATGTTGTGCTGCACGCATAGTTAAAGTTAATAGCAGAAGGTGTAAAGTGCCCATATTAACATGCTGGGGTGCTGCACTTGTAGTATAAGGCCAGTAGCAGAGGGTGTAAAGTACCCATAGTAACATGCTGGGGTGCTGCATACTATAGTATAAGGCTAGCAGCAGAAGGTGTGAAGTACCCATATTAACATGCTGGGGTGCTGCACGTGTAGTAAAAGGTTAAAAGCAGAAGGTGTAAAGTGCCCACACTAACAAGCTGGGGTGCTGCATTTGTAGTATAAGGCTAGTAGCAGAAGGTGTGAAGTACCCATATTAACGTGCTGGGGTGCTGCATGTGCTGCAGAAGGCTAATAGCAGAAGGTGTAAACTATCCATACTAACATGCTGGGTGCTGCATGTGTAGTCTAAGGCTTGTAGTAGAAGGTGTAAACTGCCCATACTAATATGCTGGGGTGCTGCATGTGTAGGATCAGACTAGTAGCAGAAGGTGTAAAGTGCCCATACTAACATGCTGGGATGCTGCACGTGTAGTATAAGGCTAGTAGCAGACAGTGTAAAGTGAACATAGCAACATGCTGGGGTACTGTACATGTAGTATAAGGCTAGTAGCAGAAAATGTAAGGTGCCCATATTAACACACTGGGGTGCTGCATGTGCTGCATATGGCTAATAGCAAAAGGTGTAAACTACCCGTACTAACATGCTGGGGTGCTGCATGTGTACTATAAGGCTAGTAGCAGAAGGTGTAAAGTGCGCATACTAAAATACTGGGGTGCTGCATGTGTAGTATAAGGCTAGTAGCAGAGGGTGGAAATACCCATACTAAAATGTTGGGGTGCTGCATGTGCTATATAAGGTTATTAGCAGAAGGTGTAAAAACCCATACTAACATGCAGGAGTGCTGCATGTTTAGTATAAATAGTAGCAGAAGGTGTAAGGTGCCCATAGTAACAAGCTGTGGTGCTGCACATGTAGAATAAGGCTAGAATTAGAAGGTGTAAAATGCCCACAGTAACATGCAGGGGTGCTGCACATGTAGCATAAAACTAGTAGCAGAAGATGTTAAGTACCGATAATAACATGCTGGGGTACTGCATGTGTAGTATAAGGCTAGTAGCAGAAGGTGTAAAGTACCTATAGTAACATGCTGGGGTGCCGCACATGCAGTATGAGGCAAGCAGCAGAAGGTGTAAAGTACCCATAATACCCATTGGGTGCTGCATGTGTAGTATAAGGCTAGTAGCAAAAGGTGTAAAGTACCATATTAACATGCTGGGGTCCTGCACATGTAGTATAAGGCTAGTAGTAAAAGGTGTAAAGTGCCCATAGTAACATGCTGGGGTGCTGCACATGCATTATAATTAGTAGCAGAAGGTATAAATTGCCCATATTAACATGCAGGAGATGCTGCATGTGTAGTAAAAGGTTAAAAGCATAAGGTGTAAAGTGCCCATACTAACATGCTGGGGTGCTGCACTTGCAGTATAAGGCTAGTAGCAGAAGGTGTGAGCTACCCATATTAACATGCCAGGGTGATGCACATTTGGTATAAGGCTAGTAGCAGAAGGTCTAAACTGCCCATACTAACACGCTGGGGTGCTGCACGTGTAGTATCAGGCAAGTAGCAGAAGGTGTAAAGTGGCCACACTAACATGCTGGGGTGCTACACATGTGGTATAAGTCTAGTAGTAGAAGGTGTAAAGTGCCCACATTAACATGCAGGGGTGCTGCACGTGTTGTATAAGGTTATTAGCAGAAGGTATAAAGTGGACATAGTAACATACTGTGGTGCTGCATGTGTAGTATAAGGCTAGTTGCAGAAGGTGTGAATTGCCTGTACTAATGTGCAGGGGTGCTACACATGTAGTATAAGAATAGTAGTAGAAGGTGTAAACTGCCTGTATGAACATGCTGGGGTCCTGCATGTGTCGTATAAGGCTATTAGCAGAAGGTGTAAAGTGCACATAGTAACATGCTGGGGCGCTGCACATGTAGTATAAGGCTAGTAGGAGAAGGGGTAAAGTGCCCATACTAAAATCCTGAGGTACTGCATTTGTAGTATAAATCGATTAGTAGAAGATGTAAATTGCCCATACTAACATGCTGGGGTGCTGCAAGTTTTGTATAAGCTTATTAGCAGAAGGTGTAAACTGCCCATACTAACATGCTGTGGTGTTTTACGTGTTGTGTAAGGTTATTAGCAGAAGGTGTAAAGTACCCATAGTGAAATACTGGGGTGCTGCACATGTAGTATAAATAGTAACAGAAGATGTAAAGTGCCCATACTAACATGCTGGGGTGCGGTACTAGTAGTATAAAACTAGTAGAAGAATTTGTAAAGTGACCATACTAAAATGCTGGGGTGCTGCACGTGTAGTATAAGGCTAGTAGCAGAATGTGTAAAGTGCCCATACTAACATGCTGGGGTGCTGCACATGTAGTATAAGGCTAGTAATAGAAGGTGTAAAGTACCCATATTAAAATGCCAGGGTGCCGCACCTGTGGTATAAGGCTAGTAGCAAAAAGTGTGAAGTATACATACTAACATGCTGGGGTGCTGTACATGTGGTATAAGGCTAGTTGTAGAAGGTGTTAAGTACCCATACTAACATGCTGGGGTGCTGCACATGTAGTATAAGGCTAGCAGTAGAAGGTGTAAATTGCCCATACTTACATGCTGGGGTCCTGCATGTGTCGTATAAGGCTAGTAGCAGAACATGAAAAGTGCACATAGTAACATGCTGGGGGTGCTGCACATGTAGTATATGGCTAGTAGTAGAAGGTGTAAACTGCCCATACTAACATGCTGGGGTGCTGCACGTGTAGCATAAGGCTAGTAGTAGAAGGTGTAAAGTGCCCCTACTAACATGCTGGGGTCTTGCATGTGTCATATAGGGCTAGTAGGAGAATGTGTAAAGTGCACATAGTAACATGCTGGGGTGCTGCACATGTAGTGTAAGGCTAGAATTAGAAGGAGTAAAGTGCCCATAGTAACATGCAGCGGTGCTACACATGTAGTATAAGGCTAGTAGTAGAAGGTGTTAAGTACCGATAGTAACATGCTGGGGTACTGCATGTGTAGTATAAGGCTAGTAGCAGAAGGTGTAAAGTACCCAGAGTAACATGCCGGGGTGCTGCATGTGTAGTATAACGCTGGTAGCAGAATGTGTAAAGTACCATAGTAACATGCTGGGGTCCTGCACATGTAGTATAAGGCTAGTAGTAGAAGGTGTAAAGTGCCCATAGTAACTTGCTGGTGAGCTGCACGTTGTATAAATAGTTGCAGAAGGTGTAAAGTACCCATGGTAAAATGCAGGGCTGCTGTACGTGTTGTATAAGGCTAGTAGCAGAAGGTGTAAATGTCCATACTAGCATGCTGTTGTGCTGGCTGTGTTATATAAGATTATTAGCAGAAGGTGTAAAGCACCCATAGTAACATGCTGGGGTGCCGCACATATAGTATAAATAGTATCAGAAGGTGTAAAGTGCCCATATTAACAAGCGGGGTGCTACACGTGTAGTAAAAAGGTTAAAAGCATAAGGTGTAAAGTGCACATACTAACATGCTGGGGTGCTGCACTTGCAGTATAAGGCTAGTAACAGAAGGTGTGAACTACCCATATTAACATGCCAGGGTGATGCACATGTAGTATAAGGCTAGTAGCAGAACGTCTAAACTGCCCATACTAACATGCTGGGGTGCTGCATGTGTAGTATCAGGCTAGTAGCAGAAGGTGTAAAGTGGTCATACTAACATGCTGGGGTGCTGCATGTGTAGTGTAATTCTAGTAGCAGAAGGTGTAAAGTGGCCATACTAACATGCTGGAGTGCTGCATGTGTAGTGTAAGGCTAGTAGCAGAAGGTGTAAAGTGCACATAGTAACATGCTGGGGTGCTGCAGTAGTATAATGCTAGTAGCAGAAGGTGTAAATACCCATACTCACATGCTGGGGTGCCACACATGTAGTATAAGTCTAGTAGCAGAAGGTGCCAAAGTGCCCACACTAACATGCAGGGGTGTTGCACATGTTGTATAAGGTTATTAGCAGAAGGTGTAAAGTGGACATAGTAACATATTGTTGTGCTGCATGTGTAGTATAAGGCTAGATGCAGAAGATGTTAAGTGCCCATAAGCATCCTGGGGTGCTGAATGTGTAGTATAAGGCTAGTAGCAGAAGGTATGAATTGCCTGTACTAATGTGCTGGGGTGCTGCACGTGTAGTATAAAGCTAGTAGTAGAAGGTCTAAACTGCCCATATTAACATGCTGGAGTGCTGCACGTGTAGTATAAGGCTAGTAGTAGAAGGTGTAATTTGCCCATACGAACCTGCTGGGGTCCTGCATGTGTCGTATAAGGCTACTAGCAGAAGGTGTAAAGTGCACATAGGAACATGCTGGGGTGCTGCACATGTAGTATATGGCTAGACACAGTAGGGGTAAAGTGCCCATACTAATATCCTTGGGTGCTGCATTTGTAGTATAAGTCCAGTAGTAGATGATGTAAATTGCCCATACTAATATAACATGCTGGGGTGCTGCAAGTGTTGCATAAGCTTATGAGCAGAAGGTGTAAACTGCCTACACAAACATGCTGTGGTGTTTTACGTGTTGTGCAAGGTTATTAGCAGAAGGAGTAAAGTACCCATAGTAACATGCCGGGATGCTGCACGTGTAGTATAAATTGTAAGAGAAGATGTAAAGTGCCCATACTAACATGCTGTGGTGCTGCACTTTTACTGTAAAGCTAGTAGCAGAATGTGCAAAGTGCCCATACTAACATGCTTGGGTGCTATACGTGTAGTATAAAACTAGTAGCAGAATGTGTAAAGTGCCCATACTAACATGCTGGGTTGCTGCATATGTATTATAAGGCTAGGGGCAGAATGTGTAAAGTGTCCACACTAACATGCTGGGGTGCTACACGTGTAGAATAAGGCTAGAAGTAGAATGTATAAACTGCCCATATTAACATGATGGGGTCCTACACGTGTCATATAAGTCTAGTAGCAGAAGGTGTAAAGTGCACATAGTAACATGCTGGGATGCTGCACATGTAGTATATGGCTAGTCACAGAAGGGGTAAAGTGCCCATACTAACATCCTGGGGTGCTGCATTTGTAGTATAAGTCCAGTAGTAGAAGATGTAAATTGCCCATACTAACATGCTGGAGTGCTTCAAATGTTGTATGAGCTTATTAGCAGAAGGTGTAAACTGCGCATACTAACATGCTGTGGTATTTTACGCGTTGTGTAAGGTTATTAGCAGAAGGTGTAAAGTACCCATAGTAACATACTGGGGTGCTGCACATGTAGTATAAATAGTAACATAAGATGTAAAGTGCCCATACTAACATGCTGGTGTGCTTCACTTTTCCTGTAAGGCTAGTAGCAGAATGTGTAAAGTGCCCACACTAACATGCTGGGGTGCTGCATGTGTAGTATAATGCTAGTAACAGAATGTGTAAAGTGCCCATACTAACATGCTGGGGTGCTGCGCATGTAGTATAAGGCTAGTAGCAGAAGGTGTAAAGTGCCCATACTAACATGCTGGGGTGTTGCATATATAGTATAAGGCGAGTAGTAGAAGGTGTAAAGTGCCCATATTAACATGCTGGGGTGCTGCACGTGTAGCGTAAGGCTAGTAGTAGAAGGTGTAAAGTGCCCATACTAACATGCTGGGGTGCTGCACATGTAGTATAAGGCTAGTAGCAGAAGGTGTATAGTGCCCATACTAACATGCTGGGATGCTGCAAGTGTTGTATAAGCTTATTAGAATAAGGTGTAAACTGGGCATACTAACATGCTGTGGTTTTTTACGTGTTTTGTAAGGTTATTAGCAGAAGATGTAAAGTACCCTTAGTAATATACTGGGGTGCTGCACATGTAGTATAAATAGTAACAGAAGATGTTAAGTGCCCATACTAACATGCTGGGGTGCTGCACATGTAGTATAAGGCTAGTAGCAGAATGTGTAAAGTGCCCAAACTAACATGTTGGGGTGCTGCACGTGTAGTATAAGGCTAGTAGCAGAATGTGTAAAGTGCCCAATCTAACATGCTGGGGTGCTGCACGTGTAGTATAAGGCTAGTAGCAGAATGTGTATTGTGCCCACACTAACATGCTGGGTTGCTCCACGTGTAGTATAAGGCTAGTAGTAGAAGGTGTAAAGTGCCCATACTACCATGCTGGGGTGCTGCACCTATAGTATATGGCTAGTAGTAGAAGGTGTAAAGTGCCCATGCTAACATGCTGGGGTGTTGCATGTGTAGTGTGAGGCTAGTAGTAGAAGGTGTAAAGTGCTAGGGTGCTGCACGTGTAGTATAATGCTAGTAGTATAAGATGGAAAGTGCCCATACTAAGATGCTGGGGTGCTGCATGTGTAGTATAAGGCTAGTAGCAGAATGTGCAAAGTGCCCATGCTAACATGCTGGGATGCTGCATGTGTAGTATAAGGCTAGTAATAGAAGGTGTAAAGAGCCCATACTAACCTGCTGGGGTGCTGCACGTGTTGGATAAGGCAAGTAGTAGAATGTGTAAAGTGCCCATACTAACATGCTGGGGTGCTGCACGTGTAGTATAAGGCTAGTAGTAGAATGTGTAAAGTGCCCATACTAACATGCTGGGGTGCTGCACGTGTTGGATAAGGCTAGTAGCAGAATGTGTAAAGTGCCCATACTAACATGCTGGGGTGCTACACGTGTTGGATAAGGCTAGTAGTAGAAGGTGTAAAGTGCCCATACTAACATGCTGGGGTGCTGCATGTGTAGTATAAGGCTAGAAGTTGAAGGTTTGACATACCCATATTAACATGCCAGGGTGCTGCACATGTGGTATAAGGTTAGTAGCAAAAGGTGTAAAGCGCCCATACTAACATGATGCGGTGCTGCACATGTAGTGTAAGGCTAATAGTAGAAGGTGCAAAGTGTCCATACTAACATGCTGGGGTGCTGCATGTGTAGTATAACGCCAGTAGCTGAATGTGTAAAGTGCCCATACTAAGATGTTGGGGTGCTGCATGTGTAGTATAAGGCTAGTAGCAGAATGTGTAAAGTGCCCATTCTAACATGCTGGGGTGCTGCACATGTAGTATAAAGCTTCTAGCAGAATGTGTAAAGTGCCCATAATAACATGCTGGGGTGCTGCACATGTAGTATAAGGCTAGTAGCAGAAGGTGTATAGTGCCCATACTAACATGCTGGGATGCTGCAAGTGTTGTATAAGCTTATTAGAATAAGGTGTAAACTGGGCATACTAACATGCTGTGGTTTTTTACGTGTTTTGTAAGGTTATTAGCAGAAGATGTAAAGTACCCTTAGTAATATACTGGGGTGCTGCACATGTAGTATAAATAGTAACAGAAGATGTTAAGTGCCCATACTAACATGCTGGGGTGCTACACTTTTATTGAAAGGCTAGTAGCAGAATGTGTAAAGTGCCAATACTAACATGCCGGGGTGCTGCATGTGTAGTATAAGGCTAGTAGCAGAATGTGTAAAGTGCCCATTCTAACATGCTGGGGTGCTGCACATGTAGTATAAGGCTAGTAGCAGAATGTGTAAAGTGCCCAATCTAACATGCTGGGGTGCTGCACGTGTAGTATAAGGCTAGTAGCAGAATGTGTATTGTGCCCACACTAACATGCTGGGTTGCTCCACGTGTAGTATATGGCTAGTAGTAGAAGGTGTAAAGTGCCCATACTACAATGCTGGGGTGCTGCACCTATAGTATATGGCTAGTAGTAGAAGGTGTAAAGTGCCCATGCTAACATGCTGGGGTGTTGCATGTGTAGTGTGAGGCTAGTAGTAGAAGGTGTAAAGTGCTAGGGTGCTGCACGTGTAGTATAATGCTAGTAGTATAAGATGGAAAGTGCCCATACTAAGATGCTGGGGTGCTGCATGTGTAGTATAAGGCTAGTAGCAGAATGTGCAAAGTGCCCATGCTAACATGCTGGGATGCTGCATGTGTAGTATAAGGCTAGTAGTAGAAGGTGTAAAGAGCCCATACTAACTTGCTGGAGTGCTGCACGTGTTGGATAAGGCTAGTAGTAGAATGTGTAAAGTGCCCATACTAACATGCTGGGGTGCTGCATGTGTTGGATAAGGCTAGTAGTAGAATGTGTAAAGTGCCCATACTAACATGCTGGGGTGCTGCACATGTAGTATAAGGCTAGAAGTTGAAGGTTTGACATACCCATATTAACATGCCAGGGTGCTGCACATGTGGTATAAGGTTAGTAGCAAAAGGTGTAAAGCGCCCATACTAACATGCTGCGGTGCTGCACATGTAGTGTAAGGCTAATAGTAGAAGGTGTAAAGTGTCCATACTAACATGCTGGGGTGCTGCATGCGTAGTATAACACCAGTAGCTGAATGTGTAAAGTGCCCATACTAAGATGTTGGGGTGCTGCATGTGTAGTATAAGGCTAGTAGCAGAATGTGTAAAGTGCCCATTCTAACATGCTGGGGTGCTGCACATGTAGTATAAAGCTTCTAGCAGAATGTGTAAAGTGCCCATAATAACATGCTGGGGTGCTGCACGTGTAGTATAAAGCTAGTAGCAGAATGTGTAAAGTGCCCATACTAACATGTTGAGGTGCTGCATGTGTAGTCTAAGGCTAGTAACAGAATGTGTAAGGTGCCCATACTAACATGCTGGGGTGCTGCGCATGTAGTATAAGGCTAGTAGCAGAAGGTGTAAAGTGCCCATACTAACATGCTGGGGTGCTGCATATGTAGTATAAGGCGAGTAGTAGAAGGTGTAAAGTGCCCATATTAACATGCTGGGGTGCTGCACGTGTAGCGTAAGGCTAGTAGTAGAAGGTGTAAAGTGCCCATACTAACATGCTGGGGTGCTGCAAGTGTTGTTTAAGCTTATTAGAATAAGGTGTAAACTGGGCATACTAACATGCTGTGGTTTTTTACGTGTTTTGTAAGGTTATTAGCAGAAGATGTAAAGTACCCTTAGTAATATACTGGGGTGCTGCACATGTAGTATAAATAGAAACAGAAGGTGTTAAGTGCCCATACTAACATGCTGGGGTGCTACACTTTTATTGTAAGGCTAATAGCAGAATGTGTAAAGTGGCGATACTAACATGCTGGGGTGCTGCACGTGTAGTATAAGGCTAGTAGTAGAAGGTGTAAAGTGCCCATACTACCATGCTGGGGTGCTGCACCTATAGTATATGGATAGTAGTAGAAGGTGTAAAGTGCCCTTGCTAACATGCTGGGGTGTTGCATGTGTAGTGTGAGGCTAGTAGTAGAAGGTGTAAAGTGCTAGGGTGCTGCACGTGTAGTATAATGCTAGTAGTATAAGATGGAAAGTGCCCATACTAAGATGCTGGGGTGCTGCATGTGTAGTATAAGGTTAGTAGCAGAATGTGCAAAGTGCCCATGCTAACATGCTGGGATGCTGCATGTGTAGTATAAGGCTAGTAATAGAAGGTGTAAAGAGCCCATACTAACTTGCTGGGGTGCTGCACGTGTTGGATAAGGCAAGTAGTAGAATGTGTAAAGTGCCCATACTAACATGCTGGGGTGCTGCACGTGTAGTATAAGGCTAGTAGTAGAATGTGTAAAGTGCCCATACTAACATGCTGGGGTGCTGCACGTGTTGGATAAGGCTAGTAGTAGAATGTTTAAAGTGCCCATACTAACATGCTGGGGTGCTACACGTGTTGGATAAGGCTAGTAGTAGAAGGTGTAAAGTGCCCATACTAACATGCTGGGGTGCTGCACGTGTAGTATAAGGCTAGAAGTTGAAGGTTTGACATACCCATATTAAAATGCCAGGGTGCTGCACATGTGGTATAAGGTTAGTAGCAAAAGGTGTAAAGCGCCCATACTAACATGCTGCAGTGCTGCACATGTAGTGTAAGGCTAATAGTAGAAGGTGCAAAGTGTCCATACTAACATGCTGGGGTGCTGCATGTGTAGTATAACGCCAGTAGCTGAATGTGTAAAGTCCCCATACTAAGATGTTGGGGTGCTGCATGTGTAGTATAAGGCTAGTAGCAGAATGTGTAAAGTGCCCATTCTAACATGCTGGGGTGCTGCACATGTAGTATAAAGCTTCTAGCAGAATGTGTAAAGTGCCCATAATAACATGCTGGGGTGCTGCACGTGTAGTATAAAGCTAGTAGCAGAATGTGTAAAATGCCCATACTAACATGTTGGGGTGCTGCATGTGTAGTCTAAGGCTAGTAGCAGAAGGTGTAAAGTGCCCTTACTAACATGCTGGGGTGCTGCATATGTAGTATAAGGCGAGTAGTAGAAGGTGTAAAGTGCCCATATTAACATGCTGGGGTGCTGCACGTGTAGCGTAAGGCTAGTAGTAGAAGGTGTAAAGTGCCCATACTAACTTGCTGGGATGCTGCACATGTAGTATAAGGCTAGTAGCAGAAGGTGTATAGTGCCCATACTAACATTTTGGGGTGCTGCATTTGTAGTATAAGTCCAGTAGTAGAAGATGTAAATTGCCCATACTAACATGCTGGGATGCTGCAAGTGTTGTATAAGCTTATTAGAATAAGGTGTAAACTGCCCATACTAACATGCTGTGGTTTTTTACGTGTTTTGTAAGGTTATTAGCAGAAGATGTAAAGTACCCTTAGTAATATACTGGGGTGCTGCACATGTAGTATAAATAGTAACAGAAGATGTTAAGTGCCCATACTAACATGCTGGGGTGCTACACTTTTATTGTAAGGCTAGTAGCAGAATGTGTAAAGTGCCCATACTAAGATGCTGGGGTGCTGCATGTGTAGTATAAGTCTAGTAGCAGAATGTGCAAAGTGCCCATGCTAACATGCTGGGATGCTGCATGTGTAGTATAAGGCTAGTAGTAGAAGGTGTAAAGAGCCCATACTAACTTGCTGGGGTGCTGCCCACGTAGGATAAGGCTAGAAGCAGAATGTGTAATGTGCTCATACTAACATGCTGGGGTGCTGCACGTGTAGTATAAGGCTAGTAGTAGAATGTGTAAAGTGCCCATACTAACATGCTGGGGTGCTGCACGTGTTGGATAAGGCTAGTAGTAGAATGTGTAAAGTGCCCATACTAACATGCTGGGGTGCTACAAGTGTTGGATAAGGCTAGTAGTAGAAGGTGTAAAGTGCCCATACTAACATGCTGGGGTGCTGCACGTGCAGTATAAGGCTAGAAGTTGAAGGTTTGACATACCCATATTAATATGCCAGGATGCTGCACATGTGGTATATGGTTAGTAGCAAAAGGTGTAAAGCGCCCATACTAACATGCTGCGGTGCTGCACATGTAGTGTAAGGCTAATAGTAGAAGGTGTAAAGTGTCCATACTAACATGCTGGGGTGCTGCATGTGTAGTATAAGGCCAGTAGCAGAATGTGAAAAGTGCCCATACTAACATGTTGGGGTGCTGCATGTGTAGTATAAGGCTAGTAGCAGAATGTGTAAAGTGCCCATTCTAACATGCTGGGGTGCTGCACATGTAGTATAAAGCTTCTAGCAGAATGTGTAAAGTGCCCATAATAACATGCTGGGGTGCTGCACGTGTAGTATAAAGCTAGTAGCAGAATGTGTAAAGTGCCCATACTAACATGCTTGGGTGTTGCACGTGTAGTATAAGGCTCGTAGTAGAAGGTGTAAAGTGCCCATACTATCATGGTGGGATGCTGCACGTGTAGTATAAGGCTCATAGTAGAAGGTGTAAAGTGCCCATACTAACATGCTGGGGTGCTCCACGTGAAATATAAGGCAAGTAGTAGAAGGTGTAAAGTGCCCATACTAACATGCTGGGGTGCTATATGTGTAGTATAAGGGTAGTAGTAGAAGATGTAAAGTTTCCATTCTGACATGCTGGGGTGCTGCACGTGTAGTATAAGGCTTGTAGCAGAATGTGTAAAGTGCCCATACTAACATGTTGGGGTGCTGCACGTGTAGTATAGGGCTAATAGCAGAATGTGTAAAGTGCCCATACTAACATGCTTGGGTGCTGCACGTGTAGTATAAGGCTAGTAGTAGAAGGTGTAAAGTGCCCATACTATCATGCTGGGGTGCTGCACGTGTAGTATAAGGCTAGTAGTAGAAGGTGTAAAGTGCCCATACTAACATGCTGGGGTGCTGCATGTATAGTATATGGTTAGTAGTAGGAGGTGTAAAGTGCCCATGCTAACATGCTGGGGTGTTGCATGTGTAGTGTAAGGCTAGTAGTAGAAGGTGTAAAGTGCTAGGGTGCTGCACGTGTAGTATAATGCTAGTAGTATAAGATGTAAAGTGCCCATACTAAGATGCTGGGGTGCTGCATGTGTAGTATAAGGCTAGTAGCAGAATGTGCAAAGTGCCCATGCTAACATGCTGGGATGCTGCATGTGTAGTATAAGGCTAGTAGTAGAAGGTGTAAAGAGCCCATTCTAACTTGCTGGGGTGCTGCACGTGTTGGATAAGGCTAGTAGTAGAACGTGTAAAGTGCCCATACTAACATGCTGGGGTGCTGCACGTGTTGGATAAGGCTAGTAGTAGAATGTGTAAAGTGCCCATACTAACATGCTGGGGTGCTACACGTGTTGGATAAGGCTAGTAGTAGAAGGTGTAAAGTGCCCGTACTAACATGCTGGGGTGCTGCACGTGTAGTATAAGGCTAGAAGTTGAAGGTTTGACATACCCATATTAACATGCCAGGGTGCTGCACATGTGGTATAAGGTTAGTAGCAAAAGGTGTAAAGCGCCCATACTAACATGCTGCGGTGCTGCACATGTAGTGTAAGGCTAATAGTAGAAGGTGCAAGTGTCCATACTAACATGCTGGGGTGCTGCATGTGTAGTATAACGCCAGTAGCTGAATGTGTAAAGTGCCCATACTAAGATGTTGGGGTGCTGCATGTGTAGTATAAGGCTAGTAGCAGAATGTGTAAAGTGCCCATTCTAACATGCTGGGGTGCTGCACATGTAGTATAAAGCTTCTAGCAGAATGTGTAAAGTGCCCATAATAACATGCTGGGGTGCTGCACGTGTAGTATAAAGCTAGTAGCAGAATGTGTAAAGTGCCCATACTAACATGTTGGGGTGCTGCATGTGTAGTCTAAGGCTAGTAGCAGAAGGTGTAAAGTGTCCTTACTAACATGCTGGGGTGCTGCATATGTAGTATAAGGTGAGTAGTAGAAGGTGTAAAGTGCCCATACTAACATGCTGGTGTGCTGCACATGTAGTATAAGGCTAGTAGCAGAAGGTGTATAGTGCCCATACTAACATTTTGGCGTGCTGCATTTGTAGTATAAGTCCAGTAGTTGAAGATGTAAATTGCCCATACTAACATGCTGGGATGCTGCAAGTGTTGTATAAGCTTATTAGAATAAGGTGTAAACTGCCCATACTAACATGCTGTGGTTTTTTATGTGTTTTGTAAGGTTATTAGCAGAAGATGTAAAGTACCCTTAGTAATATACTGGGGTGCTGCACATGTAGTATAAATAGTAACAGAAGATGTTAAGTGCCCATACTAACATGCTGGGGTGCTACACTTTTATTGTAAGGCTAGTAGCAGAATGTGTAAAGTGCCCATACTAAGGTGCTGGGGTGCTGCACGTGTAGTATAAGTCTAGTAGCAGAATGTGCAAAGTGCCCATGCTAACATGCTGGGATGCTGCATGTGTAGTATAAGACTAGTAGTAGAAGGTGTAAAGAGCCCATACTAACTTGCTATGGTGCTGCCCATGTAGGATAAGGCTAGAAGCAGAATGTGTAATGCGCTCATACTAACATGCTGGGGTGCTGCATGTGTAGTATAAGGCTAGTAGTAGAATGTGTAAAGTGCCCATACTAACATGCTGGGGTGCTGCATGTGTTGGATAAGGCTAGTAGTAGAATGTGTAAAGTGCCCATACTAACATGCTGGGGTGCTACAAGTGTTGGATAAGGCTAGTAGTAGAAGATGTAAAGTGCCCATACTAACATGCTGGGGTGCTGCACGTGTAGTATAAGGCTAGAAGTTGAAGGTTTGACATACCCATATTAACATGCCAGGATGCTGCACATGTGGTATAAGGTTAGTAGCAAAAGGTGTAAAGCGCCCATACTAACATGCTGCGGTGCTGCACATGTAGTGTAAGGCTAATAGTAGAAGGTGTAAAGTGTCCATACTAACATGCTGGGGTGCTGCATGTGTAGTATAAGGCCAGTAGCAGAATGTGAAAAGTGCCCATACTAACATGTTGGGGTGCTGCATGTGTAGTATAAGGCTAATAGCAGAATGTGTAAAGTGCCCATTCTAACATGCTGGGGTGCTGCACTTGTAGTATAAAGCTTCTAGCAGAATGTGTAAAGTGCCCATAATAACATGCTGGGGTGCTGCACGTGTAGTATAAAGCTAGTAGCAGAATGCGTAAAGTGCCCATACTAACATGCTTGGGTGCTGCACGTGTAGTATAAGGCTAGTAGTAGAAGGTGTAAAGTGCCCATACTATCATGGTGGGGTGCTGCACGTGTAGTATAAGGCTCATAGTAGAAGGTGTAAAGTGCCCATACTAACATGCTGGGGTGCTCCACGTGAAATATAAGGCAAGTAGTAGAAGGTGTAAAGTGCCCATACTAACATACTGGGGTGCTATACGTGTAGTATAAGGGTAGTAGTAGAAGATGTAAAGTTTCCATTCTGACATGCTGGGATGCTGCACGTGTAGATTAAGGCTTGTAGCAGAATGTGTAAAGTGCCCATACTAACATGTTGGGGTGCTGCATGTGTAGTATAGGGCTAATAGCAGAATGTGTAAAGTGCCCATACTAACATGCTTGGGTGCTGCACGTGTAGTATAAGGCTAGTAGTAGAAGGTGTAAAGTGCCCATACTATCATGCTGGGGTGCTGCACGTGTAGTATAAGGCTAGTAGTAGAAGGTGTAAAGTGCCCATACTAACATGCTGGGGTGCTGCATGTATAGTATATGGTTAGTAGTAGAAGGTGTAAAGTGACCATGCTAACATGCTGGGGTGTTGCATGTTTAGTGTAAGGCTAGTAGTAGAAGGTGTAAAGTGCTAGGGTGCTGCACGTGTAGTATAATGCTAGTAGTGTAAGATGTAAAGTGCCCATACTAAGATGCTGGGGTGCTGCATGTGTAGTATAAGGCTAGTAGCAGAATGTGCAAAGTGCCCATGCTAACATGCTGGGATGCTGCATGTGTAGTATAAGGCTAGTAGTAGAAGGTGTAAAGAGCCCATACTAAATTGCTGGGGTGCTGCCCGTGTAGTATAAGGCTAGAAGCAGAATGTGTAAAGTGCTCATACTAACATTTTGGGGTGCTGCACATGTAGTATAAGGCTAGTAGTGGAATGTGTAAAGTGCCCACACTAACATGCTGGGGTGCTGCACATGTAGTATAAGGCTAGTAGAAGAATATGTAAAGTGCCCATACTAACATGCTGGGGTGTTGCACGTGTAGTATAAGGCTAGTAGTAGAATGTGTAAAGTGCCCATACTAACATGCTGGGGTGCTACACATGTTGGATAAGGCTAGTAGTGGAAGGTGTAAAGTGCCCATACTAACATGCTGGGGTGCTGCACGTGTAGTATAAGGCTAGAAATTGAAGGTTTAACATACCCATATTAACATGCCAGGGTGCTGCACATGTGGTATAAGGTCAGGGGTGGCCCGTGCTATTGGACTGCTGGACTGCAGCCCCCTCAACTGTAAAGTAAAAGAAATAAAAAGAAAAAGAAATAAAAAGAAAAGAAAAAAAATGTTAAAATTTGCGGACTTTGCGCATGCGCACTAGTCCGGACTGCTGCTGAGAGTCTGGAGCATGCGCAGATTGTCTCAGCAGCAGTCCTGACTGGGAAAGATGAGGAATGGAGCTCCCAAAAGTCTATGCAGTTTTAAACTGCATAGACTGTCCTGCAACTTACTGGGAAAACACGTCGGGGTCGGACTGCAATGTCAGCAGTCTGGAGTTTGCTGCAGTCTCGTTGGGGGAAGATCTCGCGGGTATTTTTGCATGCAGGATCAAGATCTTGTGGGTCTGGTGTGGATTTGCACGGGGTTTGGATTTATGGTGGTTTCACTTGCGGGGATTGGATTTATGGTGGTTTCACATGGTTAAACTTTGCGGACAAGATCTACTACAGGCAAGTGTGTGGTCAGGGATTTGGATGTATGGTGGTTTGCTGTAAGGGGTGTGCGTGTGTGTGTGTGTGTGTGTGTGTGTGTGTGTGTGTGTGTGTGTTTGTGTTTGTTTTCATCTGTCCTTGATTTTTACAGAATGGTCTGGTTTCTGTCATATTTTTTGTACTGTTGATTTATGCTTATTACTCAAAGTGCCTGTTGCTCTGTGTTTAAGTAGCAATACTTTAATGACCATCAGGTAAGCTTGGCTGAGATTGCAAGATTCAAGTAAGCTTTAGTAAACATACTGTTAAAGAATTGCCAACATTGAAAGCCTTTCTGTTGCCATGTAGAGAATACTTAACTAGATAATGAATAAGCCTTGGGTATTGAAATGCATATGCCAGTATTTGTAATAAAGGACAGGATTACATTATTTTAAGAGTTTCATTACACTTGGAGACTTCTAGTCATCTCTGCAGGCTTTACCCGTAAACAGAATGCCAATTGTGTGGTCCATAACCTGTACAGTAATCCTTTTAAGCAATGTATCTTGATCTTATTTCTTGTTTGCGTTTCATTTTTTACTTTGATCATGCTTTCACCATGAAACAAGTAGATGTCAGGCAGCAGGTCTTTTTTTGGATAAGGAACATTTTTACAAGTAGGGGCATCAGAGATTTCTACTTTCAGCATGTTACTTGGTACTTTAATAAAGCTGAATATAAATTATAATTAGAACTGCAGTGCAAGAAGTGGCTTGAGTTGAGTGCTGCTTGTTTTTCTTATATTTGATTTTGACTGGCATTCCATTAATGTATTTAAAAAAAAGTAATTTATTTTTTCATGCCTCACAACCTTTTTTGTTTCCATCCAGATATTAAGCTGTCATGCAGCCAATGCATTGAAATATTTTTATTCTTCTACACTTCATTTTGTCTTGATTGGACTCTTATAATGACGGTTTGGCACCCAGGCAGTATATTTAGTTTTTGTGGTTTGCTACTACAGGTGTGTATGTGTGTGTGTGTGTGTGTGTGTGTGTGGTAGGGAATACCTCAGGCTTGAACCCTGTACCTTGTATGCAAGTGTTAAAGACCTGAATTCCCTACCCACCACCATTTGTAAAAAAAAATGCAGATTTTTGCCTCATATTTGATCTGATCTGTTCCTCATAATATCTGTGGTTTGAAAATGTTGCAATGCTTGATATTTGATGGTGCAGTGGTAGCATTGTTGCTTCACAGCTATAGGTTTTTCTGGTTTGATTCTTGGCTGGGGTGCCTTCTGTGTGGAGTCTGCATCGCCTCCCTGTGTTTGTGTGAATTTGCTCTGGTGCCCTGCCATTTTACAAAGACGTGTCTGCAGTATTTCTCCCTGGGTCTCTGCTGAAAATTGTTTTTGTTCTGTCAAAAGTAAAATTGACAGGCATTTGAATTTCAGACTTCATGTTCTTCAGAAAATACATAGTAACACAACCTTTTATTCTAGCAATTTTCTAAGTTTATAAGATGAATATTTGAAATTTGTCCCTATGTTTGGGACTGTATTCCCCCATTATTGATTTCGTCCAGGTTTTTTGTGCTAAGGTTGGCAGCTATGGCAAGAACTGAATTCACTGAATATGTTTGAGGGCTGTATTCCCTCATTACTGGGTTTGTCCTGGTGTTTTGTACTAAGAGGTTGACAGCTATGGTGAGAACTGAATTCACTAAATGATAGCCATTTAAGTTTCAGTCATTCCTCTCTTTTACAAAGCAGCTGATTTGGCGTAGTGGTATGTTGCTCTGACTGTTTTGCACAGGGACCTTGGCATTAAAATGTATGGTGGTAACACAACATTTTATTCTAGCAACTTTCCAAGATTATACAAGCAGTGTTTAATGTGTCCCTGGTTTTGGGCTTTTGACCCCCCCCCCCAATAAATTTTGGCTTTTTCCAGTTTTCTTGTGCTGCGAAGTTGAGATGAAGTTGAGTATTGAGTAGATTTTACAAGGAGCTGAGAGCTGCAGGGGGAACAGAAGTATAGTGTTGCTTAAGTGAAGTTGGTTTGCCTTGTTAATAGCACAACAGGTTGTGTACTTGCTTTTGATGCAGAAGGCTGTGGGTTCTACTCCCACAAGGGGTGGATGCTGCCGTACTGAGAATGTTCTCCTTGGTGAAGATAGTAACTATGAGTCTATTATTAGTTTGCCATCCATTTCCTCTTGCAATATTACTAGCTTATCATTTTTTAATGTAATATAGGCAATTTATTCCTGAGGGGCAACAGATTTTTCGATGAAACCATGAAAATATAAAGGTGTTTGCTAGCAGCAACCTCTTCATTAGTTACAGATTTCTTTAATGTGGAATTATTTAGATGACTTTTACTTCTTCAGAGATTGTGCATATTTACTGATAATGGACTGTAGAATTGTGCATATTTACTGATAATGGTGGACTGTAGAATTGTGCATATTTACTAATAATGGTGGACTTTGGAAGTCTGAGTAGGCTTTTATGATGGAAATGTTCTGAACTGGGCAGTTTTGTCATTATGGGTGCATGCATTTTGTTTCATTGCTTACTGGAAAAATGTTCAAAACAAATTTAAAACGCCCTCTAACAACTGTACTTTATTGTACAAGGAATATAAATTTAGTACAATGAGGAAGGTGTATCAAAGAGCACATGTATGTTTCATATGCAAGGGACCTATGATTTGAAAACAGCCCAAAATGAATCTTTATCTGCCACTGGCAAAATGTATTTTCTTTGAATGTGGATTTCAATGCTGTTTCAATGAATGAGAGTTTCAAGGACAGAGAAGTTTTAATGCTAAGTCTGTTTTTCATTGTGAGACTGCATTGCTTTGTTTAGCAGATGTCTTAGTGTTTGTGCTGTAAAATACAAAATAAAACTTTCAAATGAAGTCCAACTCATCATAGAAGTAAAGCAGTATGCACATTAGTGTTCATGGTAAATGGAGTGAAATAGCCAAGTAATGGATCATTGGAATGGCTGCAGAGGTTCCATTCAACCATGATTTTGTCAGAGGGGAAGGGTAGCAAACTGAGACAGGCCCAGCTGAACTATACCTCCCAACTGTCCAGATTTTCAAAGAATGAATATATTTTTGCTTCTTGTTTTTGGTTTGTTCTTCATAATTCCTAAATGATTTGCCAGAAAACTACAAATTTTAAGTCACTAAATAATGATACACCGAGTTTCAGACTTCATAACCTTCAGAAAAATGCATGCTAAAGTAAGAACTGTTATTCTATCAACTGTCTCAATTTATATAAGAGCAATTTTTAGTACTGTTTATATGTTCCCCCAATATATTTGGCCTTGTTCAGATTTACTGCATTAACAGGTTGAGAGGTACATGCAAATAAATTGCTTTATAGAATTAGGCATAGCCAACCTCTCAACTGTCCCCGATTTTGGCTCAAAATGTTGCTCTTCCCCCTAATAATCCCTCCACAAAATAGCAATTTTGGAAGAAAACATGGAGGGTTTACAATTAAGAAATAACTATAATAATCAAAGTTATAGATTACTTGAAATGCATGTAGATTCTTTTATTTTGTCAGCTGCTCAAGTTAGCAGTACTAATATTAAAGTGTCCCTTCTTTGACAGGTTCCCAGCTGTATTGTGTGGCTATTTCATATTTTTGCATCACATTTTTGATCCATTTTTCATAAAATTGTGTGTTTTGGCAAATTAGTGACAAATCATTAAAGACTGAAGTTAGAAAATAATAACAGACATTTGAGTTTCAGATTTTATACCCTTCAGAAAATTCATACTAATGCAAGACCTATTCTATTATCTTTCTAAGTTTATTAGAGCAATATTTAAAAATTGTCCTTATTTTTGGGCTTTTGTCCCACTTCTGTGTAAGGCTTTGTCCAGATTTCTTGCTCTGAGGTTGAGAGGTATGACAAATGTCAGGGCCATCACAGTCAGCCAGAGACATTTCAAATTGTGACATACTTGTTGCACCCCACTCCCCCATGTAGTGACTCTGGATGTGTCGAAGCAAGGCAAGGAGTAGTTATGCAGTGTAAATGTGCAGTGTGTCCCCCCCATCCAAGGTAGACACAAGTACTACAGTGGCTTTTCATCTGTCCTTGATTTTGCAGAATGGTCTGGTTTCTGTCATATTTTGTACTGTTGATTTATGCTTATTACTCAGATTTATGCTTATTACTCAAAGTGCCTGTTGCTCTGTGTTTAAGTAGCAATGCTTTAATGACAATAAGGTAAGCTTGTCTGAGATCGTAAGATGCAAGTAAGCTTTAATAAGCATACTGTTAAAGAATTGCCAACATTGAAAGCCTTTCTGTTGTTGCCATGCAGAGAATACCTAACTAGATAATGTATAAGCCTTGGGTATTGAAGGACAGGGTTACATTCTTTTAAAAAGCTCACACTTGTTGGAGACTTCCAATCATCTCTACAGGCTTTACCCGTAAACTAAACAGAATGCCAATCATGTGTGGTCCATAACCTGCACAGTAATCCTTTAAGCAATGTATCTTGAGCTTGTTTCTTGTTTGCTTTTCATTTTTTACTTTGATCATGTTTTCCCCATGAAACAAGTAGATAGTTGTCAGGCAGCAGGTCTTTTTTGGATAAGAAACATTTTTACAAGTGGGGGCATCACAGAGATTTCTACTTTCAGCATGTTACTTGGTACTTTAATAAAGCTGAATATAAATTATAATTAGAACTGCAGTGCAAGGAGAAGTGGTTTGAGTTGAGTGCTGCTTGTTTTTCTTATACTTGATTTTGACTGGCTTTCCAGTAATGTATTTAAAAAGTAATTTATTTTTTCATGCCTCACAACCTTTTGTTTCCATCTAGATATTAAGTAAGCTGTCATGCAGCCAATGCATTGAAATATTTTTATTCTTCTACACTTATTTTTGTCTTAATTGGACTCTCATAATGATGGTTTGGCACCCAGGGCAGCGTATTTAATTAAAGTTAGTTTTTGTGGTTTTGAGCATAGCTCCTCCCCTTTCTAGTTGTCCATACCCCTTCCCCTTGACCCCACCCATTCAGCTGTCTTCTGCAGCCCCCCTTTGATTTGAAGTCACCAGCCGCCACTGTATAAGGTTAGTAGCAAAAGGTGTAAAGCGCCCATACTAACATGCTGGGGTGCTGCACATGTAGTGTAAGGCTAATAGTAGAAGGTGTAAAGTGTCCATACTAACATGCTGGGGTGCTGCATGTGTAGTATAAGGCCAGTAGCAGAATGTGTAAAGTGCCCATACTAACATGTTGTGGTGCTGCATGTGTAGTATAAGGCTAGTAGCAGAATGTGTAAAGTGCCCATTCTAACATGCTGGGGTGCTGCACATGTAGTATAAAGCGTCTAGCAGAATGTGTAAAGTGCCCACAATAACATGCTGGGGTGCTGCACGTGCAGTATAAAGCTAGTAGCAGAATGTGTAAAGTGCCCATACTAACATGCTTGGGTGCTGCACGTGTAGTATAAGGCTAGTAGTAGAAGGTGTATAGTGCCCATACTATCATGGTGGGGTGCTGCACGTGTAGTATAATGTTCATAGTAGAAGGTGTAAAGTGTCCATACTAACATGCTGGGGTGCTCCACGTGTAATATAAAGCTAGTAGTAGAAGGTGTAAAGTGCCCATACTAACATGCTAGGGTGCTATACGTGTAGTATAAGGGTAGTAGTAGAAGATGTAAAGTTTCCATTCTAACATGCTGCGGTGCTGCACGTGTAGTATAAGGCTTGTAGCAGAATGTGTAAAGTGCCCATACTAACATGCTGGGGTGCTGCACGTGTAGTATAGGGCTAATAGCAGAATGTGTAAAGTGCCCATACGAACATGCTTGGGTGCTGCACGTGTAGTATAAGGCTAGTGGTAGAAGGTGTAAAGTGCCCATACTATCATGCTGGGGTGCTGCACGTGTAGTATAAGGCTCATAGTAGAAGGTGTAAAGTGCCCATACTAACATGCTGGGGTGCTCCACGTGTAATATAAGGCTAGTAGTAAAAAGTTTAAAGTGCCCATTACTAACATTCTGGGGTGCTGTACATGTAGTATAAGGGTAGTAGTAGAAGATGTAAAGTTCCCATACTAACATGCTGGGGTGCTGCACGTGTAATATAAAGCTAGTAGCAGAAGGTGTAAATTCCGAATATTAACACGTTGGGGACAGAATGATTTCTCACTACCATTGCATGGCATTTTAGGACAACAGTCTTTTTTTTGTGTGTGCTGGAGAGAGATTCTTGGCTGACACACCTTGATGTGCATGGAAGGATGTCGCATTCATCATTATCATCACATTGTCAACAACAACAACCCCATTTTTTCTATTTTACATTGGATTTGGGTGTCATATCTGAATTAGTCAATGTCACCAAATCACCTAAAGCCATCGTTTATAGCACAGCGCATAGGTGTAGCTAGCCATTCTCTGTATACTCAAATCAGTAGATTTTTTTCTGAGCATCTCTTCTAAATTTCAACACCCGAAAAGCTTATAATGTTTAAAACTGTGCAAATGAATATTTAGTATATAGAGGTGTACAAAAAACACCTCTGTGAAAGGAAGATGCCACTAAAATCAGCTTTTTGTGAGAATAAATGGTAACAGTTGAAAATAATGTGCCACCTTCCTATATGTATTGTGAGTAGCATTTTAAGGCTTGAGTACATTTTTGAAATGATAGCTAGGTTGTAGGAGCAATAACATTAGGCTTCATTACAAAATATAAATTTCTAGCTACACCCCTGCCTCAGAGTGGCTTGTCATGACGCTAACATTTTACAAAGTTACACCAGCCAAAAAAATCACAGTTCTAGAGTTAGGCCATATATGGAATTCAGGACATTTTTATATAAAGTGTACAGAAACAATTGTTTGAAACCTTTTTAGATTGTTACACCATTCTGAAGTCTCATACAGGTCAAATGTGCAAATTCCTAACTTGCAGAACTGCAGCTTGCATGCCTCATTTTTAGCTCTGCATACATATTTCCATGGTTATATTTTAATAAAATGTCTCAAAACAGCCTACTGAAATGAAAAGCTGAGACTGTATTGCATGTGACACCTAGAAAAGCTAAACTTAAAACCTATAAAAATCAGGAGTAGAATTCCATGACAGTAATAGTGTGAGGTGAAATGACTGCAGTCCTCCTTAATGGTTGAAAATGCGAGAGAGCAAAATATGTTTGTTCTGCATTATAACTCAAGAATACATTCAGGGAATGAAAAACTGCATCATTATGGTTTGGAACAAAATATATTCATAAAATCTTAAAATAGCACCTATCTTTGATGCATGATGCTGACAACCTATTGCAAATAATATTAGCTTGTGTCTGAAAACGTGAATGAAATGAAGGTTCACCCTCACTGAATGAATTGTTTATGATGTGGCATGAGTTAGTTTCATCCTGCATCCTAAGCCATCTGAAATGGTTACATTAGCTGGGATTTTTGGATGACTATGCAGTCTGCTTTTAAATACCCTTTTTGGATGACTATCCAGTCTGCTTTTAAATACCCTGATTTGGGAAGTTACTGGATTGTAAAGCTCCAGTTTGCCCACATTCATAAATTTCTTTACTTAGAAATGTAGGTTGTCCGGTGAGCTTTGTGTCTAGCCATGGTTTTTGTATGTCAAGCCATTCGTCATAATTCCAGGTGTGAAGACATTCATGCAGTTAGATGAATAAATATAGTTATTTGCTGAGAAAAGAATGGGAATTTCATAGACAGCCAGGTGAAAAAAATGTTTGATCTGAATTACACATTAACGTTTCAGGCAGTCTCAGGGGATACAATGATGAGCCCAGACAGTCAGCACTAGAAATTTCTCATTACTCATCTGACATATGTCAGGAATGGTTTTATTGCTTGATATAAAAGTCAAAGATTCTGGTTTGTGCTTTGCATATGATTGTGCAAATCCAGGTCTAGTGGCATAGGCTTTCTTTCTTCCCTGAACTAAAGTGTGTATAAATTCTGTTATTTGTAAGCATGGTGATACATTGGATGCAGCAACATATGTGTGAGGGGCCTGACAGAAAATAGTCCCTACATAAAATCAATTTTAATATTTTCATGCGAGACAACATTCATACCGATTCTTTTTGATCTACAGCCTTTTCCATTATGGCTTGTTGAGTTACAATGTACTAAGCACAACTGGTTGGGAAATTAATCTGACAAAAACTTGCATGTAATTATTTTTTGACAGTACCAAGCCCCACAGTATCCCCATTTTGAGGTTTTCCCAAACTTATATATATCAACTCCAAATGTAATGAAGGGAGAAAAGTCCCCCAAAAAAGGAACCAATGCCAGAGCAAATTTAAAAAAACTGCATCAGCACTGATTTCCTATTGAAAGCCACAATCATGGAGTTGAAGTCTGCTGAGCAGTTGTCATTGAATAAGGATTTTGTTGAAATTGCTGTTAATAAGCAGTAGAGCAGACTTTACAAGCATATGCAGTAGTATTGATGTAGTCTTAACAGAGGGGTGTACTACTTAAGGCTATATTTTGTCATACTAGGCTATAACTGTATATGTCTCAGTAAATTTCTAACCTAACAATGGAAATTATTTCTAATGCATTAATACAGTAAAATGCACATTCCTATTACTGATTCATGAAACAAGAAGAAATGCATGCTGAGCTCTACCTTGATCTACGCTGGATGCAGTTCGAAGCCAATGCTTTCTTCTATGTCCTTTAAGGTTTCCTTCTTACTTTATCAAACGATGTCTTCTCATTCATCCACATGCCTTTATTTTATTTATTTATTTTACATTTGTATACTGGGGGAACTCCATCTGGGCATAGCATCCCTTATCAGTGGATACCCTGGGAGAAAAGCTCCAACACTGAAGTGCATTCTTAAAACTGCAGTAATATTACAAAGAGCTCCATGGAAACAAATTGCAGCAACAAGTTTAGTTTATATAGTCTAACAATAATACAATAAAATAGTTTAGGTGTAGTACAATGGATAAATATTTGAACAATAGTGCACATTTTGACTTTTCTGATTACCCTGAAGTACTTCAGAGTTGCTGTCATGTTCACATTCATTTCTCTTTTTCCTTGGTATGACTTCAGCCATATACATTCATCAGAAAAATGTGTGTTATTATCAATAGGGGTGTCCTGTCTCGTCTTATAAAGTGCTGTAAATGTGTTTTGTTTTATGATGATAATGTCTCTTCCATTGCCTCTTAATGTCCTGTCTGGCATTTGTGATGCTTTCTTACCTTGTAATAATTTAATTTATTGCAATTTTATTTAGCATGTGCTTATCAAGATAGTCTGACTAGGCACAGCATATTTGTAGAAAAGGCCTGGGAAAACCTCCACACAAGATGCTTATGGTTACACAACTGACATATTAACTACAAAACTACACTCCAGTATTAAATAAATTCAAAATTCTGACCTACATACAGTAAGAAAAGTTGATCAAAGAAATATTCAGTCTGATACCCATGATGACTACTAAAAGGAAGCACATGGCAATAACTCTGGCCTATACAAAAAATACAAATCTCGCAAAACAGGTATGCCATATGCTTAATTCAGTAAATAGCAGAAATATATATATATATATATATATATATATATATATATATATATATATATATATATATATATATATAGTATACTATTTTGCATACTGTAAAAAGAAATAGTTGATGCTATTGTCTGACTTATACCTAACCATGTGTGAGAGACAGCTTTTATTAGTATTTACTGTACTTGTTATGCAGGAGGTAGGGCTTTCTTGATACATGAAGGGTAAAACTGATCTGTTGATATTATCTAGTGTGTATTAGGAATATATAGGATAGGCACTGATCAGATGCTTTTCAAAGAGCTATCATTTCAATGACATTGTAATGGGTTATTTTAAGGAAAAAGTTGAGTTTCTAGATCAGTTCAGGAAAAAGAGAGAGAGAGAGAGAGAGAGAGAGAGAGAGAGAGACAGAAGGTACATGAGACTGAAAAAAGCCTTCATGGTCCAAGAGGTCAGGACTTAAACCAGTATATAGATGTATTAATGAATGTGGCAGAGTAAGTAGAACTGAGATGTATGAAAAGAAAGAGTGTAGGCTTTACAAGATAGTTAGGCGGAGCCTAGCAGAGTTTTATGTTTTGCTGATTTGGGGAGGATGACAAAAAATTAAGAAAGCTTGTGAGTGTAGCAAGATTAACACTATAAGCACCTTTATTAGTTTGCATCGTAAAGTACACTTCATAGACTTCTAGCCCCAATACACCAGCCCATTGTAGCTCACCAATCAAAGGACTGACATTATGGATATACAATTTCCTAACACTTCTCTGTAACCAGCTTAGTGGATATGGACATCTTGAGACAATACAGCAATTGTCTCATGTTTACTGACAACCACTTAATCCTTAAAGAATCAGACACAGTAAGTGAGATGTATAATTACACAGTGACACTGGAGGCTAAACTCTTGTACACAAGTGCACATTAGGCCATCAAAACCACACTCATACACACACGCACACACACACACACACACACACACACACACACACACACACACACACACACACACACACACACACACACACACACACACAACATTCACCTCACATAGCACACAACACACACATAGACTAACGCATGCTGAGGCAATTAAAAGCAATCTTCCTAAACAACAAAGATTGCCTAGACCATCCATTGTCAATGCTATGCCTCAGCAAGTCCAGAGGTACTTAGAAAAAAAACATACCTAACACCACATATACTGTCACTCTCAGTAGAGCCCCCAACAGTGAACCCCTAAAGCAAGCAAATGCACTTCCCAGGACTCTTGTTATAGAGGACTTCATTGTAAGACATTCCAATTCCCCTCTAACCAGGCTGAACAAGGAGAAGATAGTGGTTAGTTCCTTATCTGGAGCTAGGATCCACCAAATCATGCATGCACTCAAGTCATTACACCACAGGTACCAGCATGATTCCATCATAGTCCATGTAGATGTAAATGACCTGAGATATACTTCCTAGGATTATATGAAAAGACATTATGGAGTTTTCAGACTATGTGTCTCAGGCTGGTATGAGCCTAGCATTGAGCACCATATTACTATCACCGAGTATAGTGCCACAGTATGAACAAAAAATCATTGATTTCAACAATTGGCTGTCTTACTGGTGTCATTCTAAGGGGATCTAATATTTGTCAGCTTGGGAGGACATGGCAACGATGGTCTGCACCTTTCCTCTAAAGGCTTTTCAAAACTGGCTAAAACTTTATCCACCCCCATAGTGCCTTTTTAAGGCAAAGTTAAATTGAGAAACCTACCAACATAGGAAAATCAACTCAGTTAAACCGTAAGCAGTTGCTACTCAGTGCCAGCAGCTTAAGCAAATAAATACACTCTCTGCAAGCCCTCCTCACAGTCAAGCATATAGACATCTGTGAAATTACAGAGACATGGTTTAAAACAGCAGAGAGTACCCCAGCAATGCAAGGCTTTAGTGCCTTCTACACTTTTAGGCCTGTAACTGCACAGACAAGGGCTAAAGGTGGAGGTCTCTCAATATACATCAATAGCAAGCATACCTGTAGGGTGATAAACAAGATGACATACTGGAGTTCCTCCACATGCAGATCACCTTGACAAAACCTCGTACCATATCCTAGCCAGTTTTTTTTTTATTTCTCCAAGTCTTTTGGGTTTCTACTACTATGATGGGAATAGACCCCATTTCTAAGTCAAAGTACGATTAAAGTTCATGAAATTAGTATTGTTTCAACCTTTGATGTCAGCATAAAGTGCTCTTCGCAGCACCCACAGTGTGCTCAGTAATGACTCCTTCTGCAATTCATACTGGGTTAAGTAGATTGGTAGCATATCTAAATATGATTGTAGATTCTTTTTTATAGGACCTGTTGCTCCTACTACTATTGGAAATGTCTGGGTATCTTTCTTCCAGATTGCTGTCATTTCTGCCTGCAGCTCCTGATATTTTATGACTTTGTGTCTCTCTGTACACAAGACACTATAGTCACTGGGTGTGGTGATTTCAATGATCAGTGCTAATCTTGTCTTCTTTTCTTGGACCACTATGTCCGGTTTTCTAGTATCTATCTTTTGAACTGTTGGTAATGGGTGATCCCATGCGATGTAGACTTCTTCATTTTTTGTGATGCTTTGTGGCTCATATTTCCACTGTTTTTCAGCCACTTCAAGTACCATAATGTTTACACAATTCTCAGTGCAACAGTCTTGCCACATTATTATGCCTTTCAGTATACAGTCCTTCTGCCATTAGTATGTCACAACCAGCAATGGGGTGTGTGACTGTTTGCAATTTGGTTTTACAAAACCTACATTTGTCTGTTTCTCCCACATGTTCAATGGACTTTGTAAACCAACGTGTAAGCAGCCCACTATCTTGGCCACCAATGTTAACCTTTCATCTCTTGGTTTGAATTCGCCTCTCCTTAACCATTCCTGTATTTGTTCCTAACCAACATGAGGTTCTCCAGAAATTTTCTATACTTGCAACTATATTTATACATTTTCCACATTTCTTGCCTTCTCATCTTGTCCTTCACCTTATATTCTTTCTTTTGTTTTATGGCACATTCAGTTGCTGCCTGATTTTTATCTACTTCTGGTCTGATTTCATTTCCTGCTTGACGCCAATATGCTTCTGCTAAATTAAGCAGAGAAGTCATTTTAGATGTATTCTCCTCATGTTTCAAAACTTTCACTATATTTGGGTCTTATGAGGCCAGCAGTTATGTGTGGAGTGCCACAATTTCAGATATATACATGTAATCAATTTCAAGGAGGCCCATCCTTTCTTCGGAACGGGGAATATATCATTTTGGAATACATTGATTTTTATAAATTATTTGGTGAGCATGAAGCATCCTTCTTGCTTTCCTATTTAATCTATCCAACCCATTTTGGGGCCAGTTAATCACTCCAAAACTGTAAGTTAGGACAGGAAGAGCAAATTGGTTTATAGCTTGGATTTTGTTCCGAGATGTCAACGCTGTTTTCAGAATTAATTTAAGTCTTCTAAAATATTCCTAAGTTTTATTCATATTTGTTCATGTTTTATTTTTGATCCTTCATCAGTTCCCAACTATTTATATACTACCTCTTGCTCAAGTTCTTTTATATCACATTCTTGTTCCAAACTGATGTTTTCCTGGTGCTGCAGTTTTTCTGCTTTAAAGGTTACCTTTACACACCTATCAAGACCAAATGACATTGTTATATCATCTGAAAAAGTTTTGACAACCTGCAGCTGTGTTTTCAGTTCCTCATCTGATGGGCTGTACAGTTTTAAATCATCAACAAAGAGAAGATGAGAAGTCTTTACACTTCATTGTTGTCTAAGGCACCAAATTGTAGCCATTGCCTAAGCTGTTGAGAATTCTGTTTGGTTTGTAATTTGAATTAAGTAATGGATCATACGATTATGATTTGTATATAAGGGGATGGGTTTACAAAGTTTGTAGTTCTGAAGAAAACAAAAGAGATAAACATGATAAAATAAATATTTGTTCTTCATACAGAAAGGTGGGCCAATCTCTATACCAGAAGAATGCAAAGTTCCTGTAATCACGGCTGCACAGGTAAAAACCACACTCTCCAAAGTCAAGAACACAGCATCCATGGTACCTGACAACATCCCAGGATGTGTTCTACACAAACTACAGAATGAACTGGCACCCCACCTAAGTACCATTTTCAATCATAGCCTTACCTCAGGCTTTGTGCCCATTGAACGGCTCATAACAATGGTTATCCCACTCCACAAAGGGGGAGCCACCATGGACCCCAGGAACTACCGCCCCATTAGCCTTTATAACGTATCATCATGGAACTTATAAACAATGACATTGATAATCTCCAAACTCTGGACCCCACCCAGTTCAGGTTTGTAAAAGGTAGATCATGTCTCCTAAACCTGATGGACTTCTTTGAAGTGGTCACCAAAGCTGTAGATGAGGGTAAGGTGGTTCACACAGCCTATCTAGATCCTGCCAAGGCTTTCAACACCATCCCCCACTCTAGAATTATAGATAACTCACTAAACTATGTATACATCCCTATGTCACAAGATGGGTTGCCAACTGGTTCACTGACAGAACCAACACTGTGAAAGTAGCAGACTCCAAATCTGACTTCAGACCAGTGACAAATGGAGTACAACAGGGTTCAGTCCTAGGTCCTCTCCTGTTTGGTATCTACTTCTCAGAAGTACAGGCTAACACAGAAGGTCTTTGGCTAATGATATTTGCAGGTGACTGTAAACTAGGAGACATAATCAAAACTCCTAATAATGTGGACATCCTACAAAAGGGCCACACTGAGACAGATGCCTGGTGTCAAAGCCATGGCCTCAAGCTCAATGCCAAAAACTGCACTGTCATCCCTTTTGCTAAAAACGCCGTACCCATGAATTACCACATAGGCGGTAGTCTACTTAACACCAAAAGTGTGATAAGAGACCTTGAGACACAGGTGGACAGTAGTCTCTCCTTTGATAATCACATTGCCACAGTAGTCAGGAAATCCTTCTACGTGGCACACCTCATCACAAAAGGTTTCTCATCCAGGAAAAAAGAGGTCATTGTTCCCCTCTACTTGTCACTCATTAGACCCATTATAGAGTACAACACCCCTTTTGGTATGTGCCTCACAAGACATCTACAACAACTAGAAAGGCCGCAGAAATACCTCACAAAGAGGATTACTGGCCTCATACAGATGCCCTATGCAGACCGTCTCAAAATACTCCAGCCTTACTCCATCCCATATCGCCTACTCAGAGGCGATCTCTGCCGAACATATAAAGCTATGTCAAACCCAGATCTGTTGGACATGCTCCACTTAAAGAAATCCCAATCCCTCCAAGCTATATGGTCTAGGAGCCTAAACTTTGTCACCACAATAAATAAAACATGCTGGAGGGATAGATTCCTGTCCCAGAGACTTTCCATACTCTGGAACAAACTACCTATCTATATCAAACAAAGCTCCTCATTAGCACTAATCAAGAAAAATCTTAATGATTGGATGGGAGATAAGGAATTCACCCCGGGATCACTTCTGTGGCTTTGCTCGACAGGGGCACAGGAAAATAATTTTATTGGGTAGCGAAAGCCAGGGTACCTTTTTGTCTAGGCTTATATAGGCCCTAGGGCCAATAGCCTAGTACCTACCTATGAACCTATGGACAGAGGGCACAGAGCAATTCTGACATGTACAATAGACTTTGCTAATGGGCATTTCATATTCAAACAATTCTTCTAAATCTATCAAAAGTAACATAATGTAGATGGTACTGTTAAATTTTAACCTTTTTACAACTCTGTCCCCTTCATTCCAGTCCCGCTCCTTACTTTTAATAATATAATGACTGCATTTTAGGGTGAAGGGGCAGTTCCCATTTTCTGTGCCTGCCTTCACTGAACTATTTTGCCTTTACTATCAGTGAACAGTGACAGCTGCTAATATCAGTGAGTCATTCTAGCGTTTCATGTTCAGTCTTCACTGATAGCAGCTCTGTAATTCCTAACAGTGCTGTTGCTGTAGTGTGTTACAAGAACATGTGATAAAAATGCCTCTAGAAACAATCCAGAATCACATGACACAGCTTGAAACAACCAATGAAAACATCCTAAAGTTTAGTAACATACATGTACTGCTTTGCATTTCCGACTGTGTATCAGTGAAAACATTTTATTGATACAGATGCTGATTGACGTGGCCACCATGCTTACATGTTATTACAGCATTTTAATAAGCTGCTCACTTGCATCTGATAACCTAATAAACCTCAGTATTTACATCATGCTAGGAAATGTATGTTGGCAGCAATCTGTTTAACACTGCAACACAGTTTTATATTTGGAAGTTTTTGTCATTGTTACCGGAGACATTTTTATCACACCTTTGTTTGTTGATTAGAAGTAAGATATTCCAGTCTGCATGCATGGAAGCTGTATGTACTACTCCTATTGACACAACATTCGGAACATTGCACTGATGCTTGTAGAGACAGCATATGCACAGAGAATTCAGACATACAATGAGTCATTGTCTAATACAAAATACAAATATCATGCTGTAACAACCGGGGTGAATGATCATGTCATGTCATGCTGTAACAGCCGGGGTGAATGATCATGTCATGTCATGCTGTAACAACTGGGGTGAATGATCATGTCATGTAATTCTGTAACAACCGGGGTGAATGATCATGTCATGTCATTCTGTAACAACCGGGGTTAATCATCATGTCATGTCATGCTGTAACAACCGGGGTGAATGACCATGTCATGTCATTCTGTAACAACCGGGGTTAATCATCATGTCATGTCATGCTGTAACAACCAGGGTGAATGATCATGTCATGTCATGCTGTAACAACCGGGGTGAATGATCATGTCATGTCATGCTGTAACAACCGGGGTGAATGATCACGTCATGTCATGCTGTAACAACCGGGGTGAATGATCATGTCATGTCATGCTGTGTTTAAGACACGAGCGAGCATTTAAGTCAGAATGATACTTACTGCAGAATGGAAGGCATGATGTCAGAACAGAAGCAATACTGCACAACAAAAAGTGGATTTTAAGGAATTTTTCAGAAATAAAATCACAGCATCTTGTGAATTTGCTCTGCTGAATTACCCACTCCATTTAACTGTAGCTCTGCTTTTTACTAGAGTACATAAAGGAGTTTACATTTCTGAAGGTTTTATATTCCTCAAAGGACATATATTATATTTTTAATAGGTTTGTACCAAAGAACCATGTATGCGTACAAAACCTGCTTTATAAGATATCTCATCAATGGCAAATATATATTTGATGTAAAGTGTATAAACTGTACCTCATAAGTTTGCCATATGACTGATAAGCCCACTCACATTAAAATTAACTGTCAGTATGTTACTGTGTTCAAAGGCTTGATAAATGCACAGTAAAACTGCTGAAACCTAAAGCATGACTGACAGCCATTGTGCGCTTTAAATTATGTTTATGATATTCACAAAGTACAGTTCATGCTTATATTTTTTCATGAAAGAGGAATCCATAAAACATTCTGTAAACATCAAGCATGATTGGAATTTCTTGACACTACCATTGCTTTAAATACATTTGAATACTTGTCAGGGCTTATCATTCACAACAGCAGGGTACGTCTGCACATTGTAAGCTAATAGCAACTATACGTGCCCTAGGGAAAAGGCAGAAGCATTACATTAAAGAAGCTGCAAATCTTAAACAAAACTTCAGCAGGAATATTTTGTCATGAAATATGCACCAGTAGTAGGTATTGCATAAGCTGGTATCACACTCTTCAGTAAGCAGACAGACAGTAATATCAAGTGGAAAACTGATGTTCATTTAACTTTGCTAGTACATTTGATGATTTCTTAATATTCATTTTGTGGCTGCTTTTTCCGACTTGCAGCTTTCTTTGGGCCATTGTATAGGTTAGATTCCTAGAGCTGAAACAATCCTTTCAGATACCCACACTAGACATCTCAAAGCTGTACTGAGCAGGGAGTCTACCTGAGGAATGCCACTGTTATGTTGGCTTCAGCATATCATTGAATGATGAAGGTCCAGATGTTCTTTTTGGCCCAGCCCGACTGTGTGTCTATGTGTCATGGACATTTATTAGGAGGGGATATGTTAGTTAGGAAGTTTCTAGAGGTTATGTGTGGGGGGTATGTTAGTATGGGCATTACTGCCTGCCTCTGCCTATCAGAGACATGGAGGCCAGACCCAGGATGAATTTCCAATTTTTCATTCATTGGTCAAGGTTACATTTATTAGGGTTAAGGATGGACTCTGCTTCACATGGATGGTGAGCCTGTTCCAGAGCATGGGAAATCCTCTGAGACACAGATATGTCTTGCCAGCATGTCTTTTTTATGTCACAAGCACAATTTAAATAATTGGATCTAGTGGTTCTGATGCTGTTTGTTTTGTAAATATGCAAAATGTCCATCAGAGATGTATCCAAGAATACCTTGCATACCAGTCATAAATCACCTTTCAATAACCTGTAAGAGACAGAGCATACAGATAGGACTTTAAAGTAATGCATATATGAAAATGTGTTTATACCCTGGATTCTCCTGGTAAGGCACCTTTGTGGGCATTCCGACTGTTGCATATGTTTGGTTAGGTACATGTTGAAAGGGGTATTATACTCAATGATGGGTCTGATAAGGGCCAAATAAAGTGTCAGTCTGACTTCCTTGGACCTGGATGCCATGCCTTTACTTATAAGTTGGGCAACATATAATGATTTTCTTACTGTCTTGGCCACATAAAAGGTATGAAGAAGTTTGCTGAATTTGTAAACGAAAGTGGTAACCTTATTTTTGAACTTGGTGTGGTTTTTCTTTCTTTTTATCCAGTTTTTCAGTGTTTGTTTTTTGGTTTGGTTTTATTGTCTTGGCCACATGTTGGCCAAATGCCAGATTACTGTCTACATATGTTTCAAGATCCCTGACTACTGGCTCATCTTCTAAAGGTGTCTTATTTATGGAGCAATTATCTTGGGTATCAGTTTTCCCAAAAAGCATAGTGACTTTGGCACCAATATATATTTATTTATTTATTGACATTTGTTAACTGGGTTGGTCAAGCTGGGTTGTGGCTCGCTTTCAGTGGTGCCCCAGGAGAAAAGCTCCAGTTATATTCAATTTATAGTAAAAAAAGTAGTTTACATTTAAAGATGATATAGAATCTTGAAATTCAAAAGGTCATAAGATAAAATGAAGTACAAAGTGGAAAGCAAGCACATAGAAAATGTACAAGTAGCAATTTTATATACAAATAGCAATTTTACAAAGATAAATATAGATCTACATATTGCATTCAAATTTTCCATTTAGTTGAGTCGGTTTAGTAGGTAGCTACCTAGAAGGTAACTGAGTGAGAGGGGAGAGCTTAATGTGGATATATATATATATATATATATATATATATATATATATATATATATATATATATATATATATATATATATATATACAGGGGTAGAGGGGGATTAGGTTGGGTGGTGGCAGGGGCAGTTCTTAGTATTAAGTAGATGAAGTTTAAGTTTTTTTTTTAAGTGTGATGGGTGGGTAATGGAACATATGTCTAAGGAAAGTTTTTCAAAGCTTGGGCTACAGAGCATTTGTATAAAAGTTTGCCCGCATTTTTCTTAGGTTGGTAGATATTCAGGAGTTGTTGGTTTGAGGTGCGTAGTGTCCGAGATGGGGCATAGGTGCAGACCAAGGATGAGAGAGCTAGACAGGATGCTGGTTTGTATAGAACAGAGTGAATTATTTGAAATTGGGATAGAAGGAGTTGTTGGGGAAGTTCGAGCCATTGGAGTGAGTTTAGGGCAAGGTAGTGATGTAAGTTGTATGGTGAATTCATAATGAATCTAGGTATTTTATGGTATGCTTGTTGAAGTTTCTTCAAGGTTGTGGCCTGAATGTTGGTTAGGACTGGGACAGCATATAGGAGGGAGGGGAGGAGGAGTGCCTGTGCCAGAGAGAGTTTTGCATTAGTAGTTAGAAACTTGTTGTTCTGATATAGTAAACCCAGTTTCTGGTATTTTTTTTATACGTTGGAGCATGTACAGGTTGAATTTGAGTTTGTCATCAATGATGACACCTAAGAGCTTTGTGTGTGGTTCAGGTGTTATGATTGTGTTGTTGTGGTTGGAGGATGTAATAGCAAAGGTGGATTTGTGGTGAGAAAGAGACCGAGGGAGAAAGAGTAAAAGTTTGGTCTTTTTAGGGTTTAGTATGAGAAGATTGTCAGACAACCACTTTTCAGTGGATAGAAAAGTGTGTTGAGTTAGGGTATGGAGTTCAGAGATATTGTGGCAGATGGGGATAAGAGTGGAGTCATCTACGTATTGGACGAGGGAGGATTGTTTACAAGATGTATAAAGTTCATTAGTGAAGATGTTAAACAGGAGGGGACCCAAGATGGAACCTTGTGGTACTCCTGTTGGGACTGAGATAAAGGGAGAGTAGGATGACAGCCATCTGTAAGAATGCTGCCTAGAGGAGAGGTAGTGAGAGAACCAGGCAAGGAAGGTAGCAGATAGGCTGAAGTTATTTTGATAGCAGTATGGAGTGTGAGACCATATCAAAAGCTTTGGAAAGGTCAAGGAAGAGACAGGATATGAGTTGATTTTTATCTTGGGCATCAGTGATAGTATGAGTGAAAGATAAGAGTGCAGTAGTTGTGCTGTGGTTAGCCTGGAAACCATGCTGAGTGGAAGTGAGAAGGTTATTTTGGAGGAGAGAGTTGAGAGGCTGCGAGTGAATGCATTTTTCAAGTATTTTAGAGAGAAGGGATAGGGTGAAGATAGGTCTGTAGTTAGATGATTCAGTTGAGTTTCCTCCTTTATGCAGGGGGATAGTGAAGAAGGATTTATTTATGACAAGAACTGTAGCTTCTTGAATTGCTCTATTAATAAGAATAGATACAGGATAGGCTATAGATTCTGCAGCTAGTTTGAGGAAGATAGGAGGGAGTTTGTCAATGGAGGGAGAGCAGGGTTTAAGCTTCAGAAGAAGTGATTTAATGTAGGAGATAGGAACAGGTAGAAATGAGAAGAGATTTATATTTATTGGGTTAGGAGGGGTTGGGGGAGTTGTGTTAGAGCTGGATGGTGTGAGTTTTTCGATTGTGTCAATAATGTGTTTATTGAGGAGGGTAGCAATTTCCTGAGGAGATTTATTTGGGTAAGGGGAGGGGGTGGAAAGGTGACCCAGAGAAAGAATTTTGTTAAGAGTAGACCAGAACTTATGAGGGTTGGATTAGTTATTGAGTTGAGCAGAATTATAGTACTGCTTTTTGTCTTTATTAATTTGTTTCTTAACAAGATTCTGTAGCTCTCTGTAATTTTGTAGCAGAGGAAGTTCTTTTGTTTTGACACAGGCCTTCAAGTGCTATCTCTTTTTGGCATAAGAGATCTAGTATCCTTAGAGAGCCAGGGAGCATAGTTTGATTTAATTCTAATTTTCCTGGATGGGACCTGGAGTTGAGGGTATTCAGAAACATGCTATTAAATGTACTGACTGTGTCATCGAGAGAGATTTGTTTAAAGATGGACCAGTCAAAACTAGATAGTATGGAGTTGAAAAGGGGGTCATTAAAGTTAGAGAGTTTATGACAGTCTCTGTAAAGGTGAGGTTTGGGTGGTTGGGAGGAGTGTCTTAGAATAGAGATGGGGAGGGTAGTAGGAGTCTGGCAGGGTAGTAGGAGTATGGTAGTGCCTAGGGGGTTACATACTAAAGTACATAGAAAATTTGGTGGAATTAACCAATATCTAAAAGCTTCCAGTTGTCATCCCCCACATACTGTTGAAGCCCTCCCCTATGGGCAAATGGTGCGGATTAGTAGGTTATGTAATGTCCTTTTAGAACTTCAGGAGGAGATGCTGAAAACAAGCCTAATGTTTGAATCTAGGGGCTATAGTAGCTTGATTATTGCCAGAGCAGTTACCAAAATAAAAAAAGAGGGAGAGAGACAGTTATCCCAGGTGAAAAAAAGTTGGTAATACATATGATAGAAGTCAGACTGACATTTATTTTGTATCTACTTATAGTTGCTTTAGTGACATTCTAATAGGTTTGGTGAAATGCTATTGGCAGTACGTGCAATGTAATGGAGATTCTCAGTTATGGTTAACTGAGAAATGTAAATTTTCATTTAGGGTGGGAAACGTTTGAAAAACTTTCTAGTGAAAGGTAAATTTGTTATGCCTAATGTTAATGTAAATAATCTGAGATTTAACTTTGGCACCTATGTATGTAATAGATGTAAGGCTTGTAAACATATTGTGAATAGTTTTGGGAATATTGGTGGATGTAGATTTGCAGTGAAAAGTTTTTTCAAATGTGATACCACTGGTATAATCTATGCCCTTAAATGTCCATGTAACAAATTTTATATTGGTCAGTCTCAGAGTGCATTTAAAGTAAGACTTCTTGAGCATGTAAGAGATATAGAACACTTTAAAGAAACTAGTTCTGTGGCAGTTCATTTTCACCAAGCACATCAGGGTTCATCTGTGGGTTTAAAAGGCACCAATTTAGAAAAAGTGGGTGGTAATAATTGTGAATTTACTGACACTTATTTTAAGGATAAACTTTTATATAAAGAAGCCATCTATATTCTTAAATTTGATACTCTTATACCTAATGGTATGAATTCTGAACTTAATTGGAGAGTTCTCCTTTAATTATGTTTGTGATTTTCTTTAATTGAATTTTTATTGAATAATTGATTGTCCTATTTATATGGAGTGTTTTTTTGGGTGTGTTTTCTCCTTTGAAGGCATTCCAGCCGAGACGTCAGAGAGTGAAAAGAGTGAATAAAATACTTCTGGATTCTACTGGGTTACTATTCTTTTGGTTGTTTCTTTATTGTATTTTAGTTTGTTTTAGTTGTGTATTAGTTTGTCATGGCCAGTGACCCTAATGTGGATATTCCAAGGGTTTTTCATGGAAACCAACTGGATTCACAGCAACGTCCTATGGACAGTTATTTGAGGCAGGTGAATGGCCATGTTCAAACTTCAGAGGCTGTTATTGGATCCGTTGGTGGGCCTGAACAGATATCTAGTATGTGGCACAAGTGGGAATCTGTTCACAACCATTGTCTTCCAAATCCCTTCTCTAATGTAGGCAGAAGATTTGATGCATCTTTGAATCCTGAAACTAAGGTACTGTATGATTCCTTAGAGAAATTGCTCTTTAAGGAAACTTCTGTGTTCCTTAACTTACATAGTTCGAATAATTATGTGGAGCTTGATATCATCCCCCATGGTTTAAGGGCATATAAGGATCCTGCAACCCCTTTTGATATGAACGATGAAATAGATGTTGCTTTTCATAAAAGGTAGGTGTGTGCAGCACACAAGTGCACCTTAGAATGGGTTGCTATATTGATTAAAAGTGATAGGGTGAAACAACAAAAACTGTAAATAGAAGTTAGCTCCACATTTAATGATCTGGTTTCCAAAATGAACACAGAATTTCTTGATAAAATCTTAAAAAATTGTTAATGTCAAATTACAGAATTATGAGAAGGAAATGTTGGATAGAAAACTGCATAAACTGACTTGTGACACCCGCAACTATGATAATGGTATGCCCTTCCTGTCCAGGACTCACTGAAAGAAAGTTTTATGGTGAGTTTCATTTAAGCAGGGGAGTAATGATGGAGAACAGTCTTCATTTTCCTCTGCACATGCTTCCACCAGTTTGATTTCCTCTGGAGAAGAGGATATGCATGCTGTGAATAAAAATTACTTTCCACCATTTCCTGAACCCCAGAATTGGGCTCAGTATCAATAGAACTTTCAGAACAGCACAAGTACTCGATATGGGGGACCACAGAGCAAAAAACGCCAGAGAGAGGGACAATATAATGGACATTGGCAACAACAACCCCAGCAGTTCCCACAACGAAAAAGGGGTAAATGGTAACTGTCATTCATATATTGTTAATTTGCCTGGTTATGTTCTTGATGACTGTGAAAAGGCCGTTTTAGAATGTGGACTTAAATTCATTCCTACTGTTATGCCACATATTCATGAGTTTAAGTGTGACATTTTAAGATTTATTAGGAAACTGTAGCTTCAAGTATTGTTTAATTTTAAGATGGCTTCTTTAGATTATGATTCAGATGATACTGATTCTGATTCGGATATGGATAGCTTTTATTTGTGTGTATCAGATGAAACACCTAATGCTTATTATGTATTTGAAACTAGCATGATTTCTGCAAAATGCAAGTTTGTTCCTATTTTTAACAATGAAAAGGTGTTAAAATTGTTCAAGATGTTAAATTTTTCAGTGGAACAAGAAATGTATGAGTTTCTGGGGAATGTTAATAACATCATATATAATTTAACAAAAGCTGAATGGTCTGCTCTGGTAGCTCTCAGCAGTAAGAAGAATCTTATTTTTAAGCCCTTTGATAAGGGCAACAAATTTGTTATTATGGATGTAACACAATATTTGGATATGTGCTATAGACACCTAAACGATGACACTGTTTATCTGAAGGTCCCTTTTTCTGTGTACAGGTCAGCTATTAGTGAGTATTTGGACCTGACTGGAAAGGGTGTAAGATGCTAAAAAGAAATTTGATGTGGATGGTGCTGACATTGCATGTTTTTATTGTTTACCCAAAATACACAAAAGTCTGTTGAACCCACCTGGATGCCCCTTAGCATCAGGGGACTAAATACTTTGCTCATAATATTGGATGTATGTTATACCAGCTGCTACTACCTAAGGTGATGTTGCTACCTGCATATATTAAAGATATCTTTGATTTTTTGAAGAAAATTAACAATGTGGAAATTAATAGGAACATGCACTTTGTCACTATGGATGTGCAAAGTTTATATACAAATATTGCTGAGACTCCTGGTATTGAAGCTGTTAGTTTTTTTATGGGTGAATCTCCTGCCACAGAGTGTATTTTGGAATTGTTAACTTTCTGCTTAAAATTTTTTTTTAATTTAATGGAGAAATGTATCAACAGAAACAAGGTATTGCTATGGGGGCAGCATTTGTCCCTGCATATGCCAACCTGAGTATGGGGTTATTTGAACTGGAGTGTATATACAGATCATCATTTTATGTACAGCATGTTAAATTCTATTTTCGGTTTATTGATGATCTCATTTTTCTGTGTGATGGGGGAGAAGAGAATGTGAATGAATTTATCAAGCATATACAGTCTAAAAGCTTCAATCTGTCTTTTGATGGCATACAGTGGGGCAAAAAAAGTTAGTAATGCATATGATAGAAGTCAGACTGACATTTATTTTGTATCTACTTATAGTTGCTTTAGTGACATTCTAATAGGTTTGGTGAAATACTATTGGCAGTACATGCAATGTAATGGAGATTCTCAGTTATGGTTAACTGAGAAACTTACATTTTCATTTAAGGTGGGGAAAAGTTTAAAAAACTTTCTAGTGAAAGGCAAATTTATTATGCCTAATGTTAATGTATATATTTTGAGATTTATGTTTGGCAGCTATGCATGTAATAGATGTAAGGCTTGTAAACATATTGTGAATAGTTTTGTGAATATTGGCAGACGTAGATTTGCAGTGAAAAGTTTTTTCAAATGTGATACCACTGGTATAATCTATGCCCTTAAATGTCCATGTAACAAATTTTATATTGGTCAGTCTCAGAGTGCGTTTAAAGTAAGACTTCCTGAGCATATAAGAGATAAAGAAAACTTTAAAGAAACTAGTTCTGTGGAGTTCATTTTCACCAAGCACATTGGGTTTTATCTTTGGGTTTAAAAGGCACTATTTTAGAAAAAGTGGATGATAATAATTGTGAATTTACTGACACTTATTTTAAGGATAAACTTTTATATAAAGAAGTCATCTATATTCTTACATTTGATACTCTCATACCTAATGGTATGAATTCTGAACTTAATTGGAGAGTTCTCCTTTAATTATGCTTGTGATTTTTTTAAATTGAATTTTTATTGACTGATTGTGTTATTTAAATGGAGTGTTTTTTGGGTGTGTTTTCTCCTTAGAAGACATTCCAGCTGAGACATCAGAGAGTGAAGAGAGTGTATAAAATACTTCTGGATTCTACTGGGTTACTGGTCTTTTGGTTGTTTCTTTATGATCACTTAAGGAGTCTGGCAGGGTAGTAGGAGTATGGTAGTGGTAGCAGGAGTTAGTGAGAATCCAGTCAATGGTTGAGCCAGATGATGAGTTTTTATGGAGGCAGGTGGGGGATGTTATTAGTTGATGGAAACCTTGTAGGTTCATACTCAATTGTGGAGAGTCAGTTGTAAGTGTGGACCAGTCTATACTGAAGGATGAGGGTTTCATAGTGTATGTTGCGGGCTAACCAGGATAGGATATTTTCTGAGGTGGGTATATTATTTTTAGGGGGGATATAGATGGAAGCAATATCAAATTTCCTGTGTGGGTTTAGGTGGTAATTTAGGATGATGAGTTCAGCAGGGTGGATGTCAAGAATAGGGATAGTGACAGATGAGAGGTCTAGGCCATTAGAGTAGAAGATGGCTACACCACCCCCTTTTTTAGGGAATCTGTCAGATATTATAGCCAGGTGGGAGTATTTCATTATTAGTGATGTGTGGTTTGGTTCATAGGTTCATAGGTTCATAGATTAGTACTAGGCTTACTGCCCTTGCGAGCCATTTTAAGCCTAGCCAATTATCCCTTGTGAGACTCAAACCCTGCACCTTGTGTTTGTAAGACAAACACTTTAACCATTAGGCTACCCTCCCAACCCCTTGTAGGTTCATACTCAGTTTGAGCCATGTTTCAGATAAGGACAGAATTTGAGGCGAGGTATGGGCTATCCAGGTGTGCAGTTCAGTGATTTTGTTGGGTAAGCTTTGAATATTTAGTGAGAGGATAGGTAGGTGTTTATATAAAGATGCGTTTAGACTATGAGGATGAGGATGGAGGGAAGTGTGAGAAGATGGGGAGGTGGAGGGAGGGATGTGGGGTATGGGACTGTGGGGAGAGGAAAGGGGGCCTGGGTTGGGGTGGATGTCTCCTGAGCAGAGTAGGCTATTAGTAACAACAGTGAATGGAGTACAATGTAAGCGCTGGTTGTCGAATTTAGGTTTGGATTTACAGGTAGGTGGGTGCTTTTGAAATATAGTTAATTTATGAAGACAGGTGGTAGAGAAGTTGAAGAGGGATGGGGAGATGATAAAGGAAGATGTTGGGAGAGTTTCATAGGTGCAGGAGATGGGGGAACATAGAGGGTGGGAAAGGTAGGAGTGATAAGCGTTAGGGCAGAGAGAAATAAGAGATGTGTAGTGCTGAAGAGAAGAAGTTGAATATTAGAGTATGTCAGGGAAGTTGTGGTGTGGATGTGGTAATTAAAGGTATGAAGTCATGTAGTGAAGTATTGCTAGTGGAAGGGGTGGGATAGGTTCCTGGCAGGAAGTTGGATGTAAATTGAAGTGAGGGTGGGTGGGAATGGGGGCAGGGTAGGGGAGTGAAGTGAGCCTGAGTGTAGCGAGGGCAAAATCAAGTTGGGCTATACCTACGGAGAAAATCCCAGAAAACTATCATAAAGCAGGTAAGTTTGTCAGCTGAGTGAGCAGGAGAGGAAGGAGGAGTCAGAAAAGCTCGAAGAAAAATAGACTGAGTGGGTCTGTGGGAGGCAGTAGTTCAGAAGCACACAACCAGTGGATGGGTAGAGGGAATAGAGTAGTGTTGTAGGGAGAGGTAAGAGTAGAGACAGAGAAGGTGCAGAGGGGACACAGCAGTAAGAGAGCTTTCAAAGAGGAAATGAGTTAGAGGAGGGTAGGAGAGTTGGGGAGCAGGGTAGAATGTAGAAAAACAGGGAGCAGCCTGGAGATATGCAAGGATATAGCCACTACAGGTGCAACAGTACAAGAAGTACATAAAGCATTTAACAGATTAAGTAGAACATACTTAAACAGTCTGTAAAAATGGAGGGAGGCTCCACAAAGGGAATTGACTGCAGGTAGTTCCAGGCAGGGTAGTCAGTGGGCTTTGACGCTGTGGAGGTAATTGCTAACCTAGATTAAAGAAGAAGAGAGAAAACATTGGGGTTAAGGAGAAGTGGAATCTAGGTAGGTAAGATAATGAGGACTTGACAGATACTAGTGTATATGGGGGGTATTGAAAAGAGCTGGACTGTAGAGTATGATAGAGTGGCTTCAGGTAAGGGTTGCTACTGATAGGTGATATGAGATATGAGAAAAATGGTTAGGGTGTAGGGGAAAGAGTGCAGGTTTGAGTTCAAGGGTGGATAATGCTGAGTGGAGGTGAGGTAGGGGGATGTAGGTACAGCACTGTTGATGTAGAAGTGCACGGAAAGACAGTACAGTAAATTAGTTGTATGAGTTTTGAGTATGAAAGGCTATTTGGTAAAGCAGAACAGTTAATATATGCAGAGATATAACATACGCTAGACAAAATAGTATAGGCAAAACAGTATGCAGCTAAAGCATGTTTATTTACAAGGATTATATCAAAATACAAACAGTAAACAGTGTATGATATTTTGTGAAATATGCAACAGATTAAGTCGACAGTATTTGACCTTTCACGGTTCAGAAACTAAACAGATGAAGTCATCAGTTTTAACCATTCACCATTTTAAAAAGGAAAAAAAAACATTCAGGTATCCATATACATGTAAATACAGAAACATTAAGCCACAGAAAAGGAATGCTTGGTTTAATATCTGTATGCCAGTAAAGCACATAAGGTGAAATACCAAAAGTGGCAGGCTAGCATGCACTTTCAGGCCCTATGGTTACCAGATAATGCAACAAGCTAGTTAAGTAAAATATAATCAGACTGGCACATATGGGATAGCCCCTGAAGATTGGGAATTAAAGAATTACCAAGTATTTACACAAGTGCACAGTCATCAGTGAACAATTACAAGCAGTATGGTCACTAGGACTCAGGTCACTCCACAACAAGTACAAATATGACTTTCTCATTGTCCATGTTGGTGTGAATTACCTGAGATATGCCTTTCTCAACTACATGAAAAGAGACATGGATGAGCTCTCCAATCTTGTAGCCCAAGCAGGTATGACCCTAGCTCTGAGTAGTATCCTGCCATCACCCAGAATGATACCATAGTACAAGGACAAAATGATTGACTGCTGAATCCTACACAAATGCACTCTATAAGCACTTACACAAGTGCATGGATCATGCTATCCCTAACAGAACCAAGATGCTATCCTCCAAAAAAAGGAAGCCAATCTTGTGGCTCCCTGCCATAAACAAACTCTACAACAGAAGAAAGAAACTGTTGCAAAAAAGAGTAAAATCCCATGATTGGAGGACCTCCCTGGTCAGCTTCAGTAAGAAGCTGAGATCCCTCATAAAATCCTCCAAAGCTAGTTATGAAAACAAAATCACCACTGATTCTAAAGATAACCACAAAGTATTCTATAGCTATGTCAAGAATCTCAATGGCAACACTCAGATCTGCTCTGAGTTACAGCTCAATAGCACTAAATATACAGAACCAACTGATATTGCCAACATCCTGGCAGATAGGTTCAATGCTAACTTTACCCCTTTCTCACCCCTTAAAGGGCAAAATTCTATACTGGAAGAATGAAAAGTTGTTGTGATCACGGCTGTACAGGTAAAAACCACACTCTGCAAAGCCAAGAACACAGCATCCATGGGACCTGACAAAATCCCGGGCTGCTTTCTACATGAACTACAGAATGAACTGGCACCCCACCTAAGCACCACGTTCAATCATAGCCTCACCTCAGGCTTTGTGCTTACTGAATGGCACACAGCGACGGTTATCCCACTCCAGAAAGGGGGAGCCACCATGGATCCTTGGAACTACCGCCCCATTAGGCTAACGAGCCTGGTCTGCAAGGCCATGGAATGTATCATCATGGAACTTATAAACAAAGACACTGGTAATCTTCAAACTCTGGACCCCACCCAGTTCGGGTATGTAAAAGGCAGATCATGTCTCCTAAACCTGATAGACTACTTTGAAGCAGTCACCAAAGCCATATACGAGGGTAAGGTGGTTCACACAGCATATCTAGATCTTGCCAAGGCTTTTAACACCATCCCCCACTCTGGAATTATAGATAAACTCACTAAACTAGGTATAAATCCCTATGTCACAAGATAGGTTGCCAACTGGCTCACTGACAGGACCCACACTGTGAAAGCAGCAGACTCCAAATCCGACTTCAGACCAGTGACAAGTGGAGTTCCATAGGTTTCAGTCCTGGGTCCTCTCCTGTATGGTATATACTTTTCTAAAGTACAGGCTAACACAGAAGGTCTTTGGCTAATGAAGTTTGCAGATGACTGCAAACTAGGAGCCATAATCAAAACTCCTAATGATGTGGACATCCTACAAAAGGGCCTCACTGAGACAGATGCCTGGTGTCAAAGCCATGACCTTAAGCTCAATGCCAAAAAGTGTATTATCATCTGCTTTGGTAAAAACCCTGTACCCATGATCTACCACATAGGTGGTAGTCTGCTTAACACTTAAAGTGTGATAAGAGACCTTGAGACACAGGTGGACAGTAGTCTCTCCTTTGATAATCACATTGCCACAGTAGTCAGGAAATCCTTCTACTTGGCACACCTCATCACAAAAAGTTTCTCATCCAGGAAAAAGAGGTCATTATTCCCCTCTACTTTTCACTCATTAGACCTCTTATAGAGTACAACGCCCCTTTTGGTATGTACCTCACAACACATCTACAACAACTGGAAAAGCCGCAGAAATACCTCTCAAAGAGGATTACAGGCCTCAAACAGATGCCTTATGCAGACCGTCTCAAAAAACTCCAGCTTTACTCCGTCGCATATTGCCTACTCAGAGGCGATTTCTGCCTAACATACAAAGCTATGTCAAACCCAGAGCTGTTGGACATGCTCCACTTAAAGAAATTCCAATCCCTCCGAGCTACATGAAATAGGGACCTAAACCTTGTCACCACAATAAACAGAACATGTTGGAGGGATAGATTCCTGTCCCAGAGATTTCCCATACTCTGGAACAAACTACTTATCTATATCAAACAAAGCTCTTCATTAGCACTCTTCAAGAAAAATCTTGATGATTGGATGGGAAATAGGAAATTTACCCCTGGGATCACCTCTTGGGCTCTGCTCGACAGGGGCACAGGAAAATAATTTTCTTGGGTGGTGAAAGCCAGGGTATCTTTTTGTCTAGGCTTATATAGGCCCTAGGGCCAATAGACTAGTACCTACCTATGAACCTATGAACCTATATATTCAGACTGGCACATATGAGAATTGACCCAGCAAGTAGAATTAAACAACTACCATGTATTTACACAATTACAGCATAAACAGCATGTCATTTCAGGCAGTATAGTCGCTGAGATAGCACACAAAACTAGTTAAATATACATATATTTAGTCACCGGTACACCTGTGATAGCTCTCAATTTTCAGTCATTTGTGAACTTGGTCAGCCAAAGACCCTTGACATTAGCCTTTACCTCCAAGAAGTAGATGATAAATAAGAGTGGTCCAGGCATTGGCCCCTGAGATACCTTGCTGGTTACTGGTCTCTTTGTGAAGGTGATATCACCAATCCTGATTTCCTGGTTCCTTGTATATGAGCTGGCTGGCACTCCAGTGAGTTATATAGAGGTTTATGCCAGTTCAGCAAGTTTGTCCACTGCATCTGAGTGGGGTATTGCACTGATTGCCTTAGCCAAGTCCAGGTAGGCGGTATGCATCATTTTCCCTTATCTGTTGTCTTAATGACCTTCTCAAAGAAGTTCACCAGGTTTAGTAGGCATGATCTTTCCTTAAGAAAGACAAACTGAGTTTAGTCCAGTGTCTGAAGATTGGCTATGTCTTTGTTAAGCATTTCCATGACAATTCGTTCTATGGCTTTGTATATTAGACTAGTCAGACTAACAGGTCTGTTGTTTCTGGGGTCATCATATTTGTGAAGTGGAATAACCACTGCAGTCCATCATTCTCATTGTACAAAGCCTGTTTTGATGCTATAGTTGAAAAGTGACTCAAGTAGTTCTGATAGGTCAGATTTCCAGCTATGTGGGAGGCATTCCCAGATATTTTTGAGGCCCATTGAGGCTGTGTTTTGGCACACTGCTATGTGCTACCTTTGAGGTTTCAGACACAGCTGTAGAAAGTCTTGTTGTTGTCTTCAGCCTGTGAAACTATCTTGACCTTGTAATTGGCCTTGTTGGACTTAATTGGTCCTCTTAGTTTCCTGTTTAGTTTACTTAGATAGAGAGCTCCTACCATTATGGGAGTTGCTATTCTTGATTTTAGACATGACATTTTTCCTTTTGCTATATACCCTACTAAGATAAGGATTCATCCAGAGTGGTTTGTTTTTAGAGTTTGCTTTGGGCTTACATGTTGCAGGTACAGCTGCCTCTGTACAGCCATTTACATGGTTGTACATGGTCTCTTTGATTAATTCTGCATAGGTTGTTGTGAACTTAGGGTTAGGAGAGGCACTGGATTTTGATAAACTATTGCTTACTAGGGTGTAGTTTGCTTTGCAATAATTCCTAACTGTTTTGGTGTTTGCTGGGATTACTAAGTTTATTTTTATTTTGAAGGAAGCAGCATTTTGATCCAACATCACAAGTGAGGATCTGAGAACATGGGGATGGGGAGAATGCAGCACTCTTCCATACTGGTGAGTACTAGGTCCAGTATGTCTAAACCTCTGGTGGGTGTAGGCACTATATGGTCAAGGGTATTTGTGTTAATAAAGTCCAGGAATCATTGTATCTGTGAGTTTGAGGCAATGTATGCCTCCCAGTCTATAGAGGGGTAGCTAAAGTCTCCCAAGAGTAAGGTATTTGGCTTAATGGTGAGTGTTTCCAGCAGGTCTGGTTATGAGCTATAGGATTCTATGTACATTGAGGGTTATTTAGCTTTACACTTATTTCCACTGTCCACTAAACCAGCACAGCTTTGAACCTTTTTTCCTTTGCCTATCCTTTTTCAGTTTTGACATACCCTTAACAACCCAATGCTTCCCCTTCAACTGGATACAAAAAGTTGCAACTCAAACTCCCAAAGTGTTATTTGCAAGGATGCAAACACATCCAGCAACCCTTCCCCCAGGACTTTACCCCTACATTCCCTGTACTTAAATGTACTAACTCCATGGTTGTACAATTGTGACTAAAAAAATAGATGACACATACAGTATGTGTATATCTCCCACAGACTGTGGTGCCATTTTTAAATCCGGTCCTGAGCATCCACAGCTCCTCTGTGCTGGTCCTGCAGTTTAGGCTGCATGTTTTCACTTCCCAGTAGGTCTTTTCAGCATATCTGTCTATCATTTGCAAGCCTCTAAGCAACTATTGTGCTAAACTCTGCGATTTTACTTGTAACTGTGTTTTAGGGTTATAGATGGCCTTGTGCTGATGGCTATCACTCCAATGCAATGTTTGTAACTGTGTTGTATGGTTATTGTTGGCCTTCTGCTGACGGCTTCATTTATCTGAGACCCACATGTATTTTTGACCTCTGCAAGCTGCTTTTGGGGCAAGTGGGACTCTTTTCTATACTGACTAATGCTGCATTAATTTTGTATGGGTACAATGGGCTTGATTGAATACTGCTGGCTTGTCACGATCAGAAACCTGGTGTAATGATGTCCTGTTAAAAGCACGCCAACCAAAGTGCATCGCTGAATGCCGGGTAGCCACTTAAGGTAGAATAACAATCCCCCTTCATTTCTGCTTAAAATCAAGTTTAGCAGCCATTATTCTTTCCATTTGGAACTATAAGGGCTCCGCACAGCTTGTACATGGTTTGTGGACCGTTTTGCCCTATATACTGTACTGTACTGTTTGACTGCTTGCATTGTACTGTGTCATTTGCCCTTTGCTTAGGTTAATTACTGGCTTAGCAGCTGTAAGCTGCTTTTTGGGATGAGTGGGTCTCTCTTTATGTTGTCGCCAGCTGCATTACTTTACTTTAGCCTGAGAGTATACAGGGCTCAACTGTTGCACTTTGCTGGCCTAGTCTGCTCTCCAGATGTCCTATTAAAAGAACGCCAATGAATATATATAGTTGAAGGCCTTTATTTCTCTTTCAAGGTGGATCAATGGTCCCACTAGAGCCTTTAGCTTAATTACTGGCTTACCAGCTCTTTTTCTCTTCCGTTTGTCTCTATAAGGGCACCACATGGCTTTTATATTGTTCTGAAAACTGTTTTGAAAGCTGTTCAGCACAAGTTATTGCACAGCATGAACATATCGTAGTTTACTGTGTTAGTCTGTTGAACACTATATATTGCACTGTTTAGAGATTTTATAGTATTACTTTATCATTTACCCCTTGCTTTCTGCTGCTTATATTTGGCTCTACTGCTGTATAACCCTGTCCTCTCAAATGGACTAGGGTCACTGATAGCATGCTGAACTGCTGAATGAATGTTTTGTTCTATTTAATGGAGCCTATATTGCCTAACTTGTATTGTTTATAGCATAATGTCTGCTGCTTTCCATTGTTAATCTCCTAAATCTAATCTTCCTCTACATACTTGCTCTAGCCTCATCTAACCATAGCCTCTCTCTACTACTGTGCTTTGTTACATCCTCCTTTCTTCTCTAAACATCCCTTACCTTCTACCTTCCCCTCTACATCTGCAATATTAACTAACTCAGTGTTGTCTCCCTCTCCTCTACAGTAATTCATCCTGGGTGCTCCCTCCCTGCTTTAAATGCAAAAGGAATACCTCCGGCCATCACCCGAAGACACCCCGAATTGGCCAGCTTCCCTGCTACTTAGAAAAATACTACTGAGAAGACGCCCCCCAACAAGATTGTGTAAATGTATTTTGCTTAACACTAATTAAATGTAGACTTGATGTACTATCTAAAAAGTTAATCTCCCCTCCCATGTATGCATTCTAGCAGCCTACCACAGACTGTTTGCCCTCTACCCCTCCTGTTATCACTACCCTAGAATATATTTAAACCTAAGACTGGTCTAACTATCCATGCTGTTTGCTATCTCCTTCTACCATTAGGTGGCAGCATCTACCAGTATAAATCCGAGATATTCTTTATAATCCCAAAAAGTTTTATTTTTTTACAAACAGTTGGTTATGAGTTAATTTCCTTAGACTGTAAATATCTTCTCCTTGGTTATGAGTTAATATCCTTAGACTGTAAATACCCCCCTCCCCCGCTAAACCACCCTCTGTAAAGGCAGCCTTCTTTTTCTGGCTGGAAATATTTAGCTCATGCCTTCCAACTACAGCCTTTAAACTGCTCTTTGCTGATACTTTTTCTGCCATACTCACCTCTAGTGTTCTTTCTCACTCTGCTCCCCTACCCTGCCCAATTTCCCACCCACCCCAATATTCCTAGCTTTATTCCTATCTTACCCCACCTTCTCAGCCTAATTACCCAATACCAGCTCCCCCTCATTACTCCTCCCACCTATATCCATCCTTCTTAAACTCTGTAATCTGTACTCCACCCAATAATTATAGTCCCCTCCTCTTTCCTTAAATCTTTAGAATACCTCCATCACTTTTTAAACCCTTTCTTCTTCATAGCCTTCTCCATTTTCCTAACCACTGATATCATTCTCTCTTTGCTCCAACATGCTTTCCTCAAGTTATCACACCCACCAGTCCCCCAGCCTCCTCTTTCTGTTCCTACATCCCTTATACTATGCTACCTCATATTCCACCTATGCTTGTCCAATACCACCTACAAAGACAACAACCATACAAACCCACATCCCCCCTCGCTCTTACTCCCATTTCCACTCTATCTCCTCTTCTGTCATTCAGCCAAACCCTCTGCACCTATTCCACCCTAAACTCTTCTCCTCTAAAGTCAAGATACTGTCAACTGCTCCAATCTGCAATCTACCAAAATTCATGCCTGGCAGACCAATATGGCTAAAGGATATCTCCTTCAACAAACTAGGCCAAGCTGGTGATATCCATCCTGACCCTGGTTCTACATCCTTTATTAACAACACTCATCCCTTACCCTCTTCCTCCTATCTCAACACCCTAAAGATTTTTACAATTAATGCACAAAGTCTAAACAACAAAGTACACCAATTTCAAGCTTGGTTAAGCCATAACCAACCAGATATCGTAGCCATCTCTGAAACCTGGCTCATGCCCTTTATCTCTGACTCTGAGATTCTGCCCCCAGGATTTCATTGTCTCAGAAATGACCGACTAAATAAAAAAGGTGGAGGCACTGCTCTAGTCTACTCCAACCTTCTTACCTTAATTCCCCTCCAAATTCCAATTGCTCAATTCCAGAACACTGAACTAACTGCTGGAATTCTAAAACTAAATAAACATAAACATATCTGCATCATTGCCCTATATATCTCACCTGGTAATAATATCTCTACACTGAAAAATATTCTCCTATGAGCCTCTACTGAAATTAACTATGAAACTTATACTCTTGGTGATGTGAATATTGACTGGAATAAAATCAATTGCCCCTCTCCCTCCTTATCCATTAACCTGTATAACTTCACTCAAATAATCCTCTCCATCACACGACTTAACAAAATAAACCCTCCCGGATCCACTATAGATTGGATCCTAGTCTCAGATCCAAATAAAATAACCAATTCTGGCACAATTCCTGATACCTTTAACGACCACCTCCCAGCCTTCATACATCACTCAACTAGTTCCTCCCCACACCAGCATCAGTACATTCAAACTCGTAACCTCAGTAGCTTCAACCCAACTACTTTCTCAAATACTTTCAAACAAATGAACTAGCAAATTCTAAACATCCTTCCTCTTGACAAGGCTATAGAATACTTCAACTCTGTCTTCCTTGATACTTTAAACTCACTAGTCCCACTAAGAAACAAAAGGATAGAAACTAAAACTGCTCCTTGGCTATCCAAAGAGACAAAACAGATTATGCACCACAGAGACAAACTATGAACCTTTACCAAAACAATAAACTGGACAATACCTTGCTCCAATATAAACAGTGCAGCAACCATACAAAATGACTAATCACCAGAGACAAAAAAATCCTACTATATCAAACTTCAGTCCAATAACAATAAAACCCCCCAAAAATTCTGAAACTCAGTAAACTGACTCCTCAATCCAGGCTCCAAGAATAATCCCAGTCCTGACCCAAGTAAATCTAATCTTGAACTAGGCTCTGAATTTAACTAATTTTTCATAGACACTATTATTACACTCACCAAGACATTTCCCAATAATAACCCAGCTGCTCTACACTCTCCCCCTTCTAACTCACCTCATCTGTTTGAACTCAAACCCATCTCCACTAACTTTATAAGAAAACTTTTGTCCAAGCTTAAACCTTGCTCTAACGCTCCCGACAATATTCTCTCTTCCTTCCTAAAATGTGCTGCTGATGGCATTGCACTCCCAATCAGCATCATTATCAACTGATCCATAAAAGAATCATACATCCCCAAACTCTGACACTCAGCTTATGTTCTCCCTCTTCGTAAAGGAGGCAAAAATACCAGCACCTCAAACTTTCGCCCCATTGCTTTGCTCTCACCAATCTCCAAAATCCTAGAAAAATGCATCCACCTCCAACTTATGCCTTTCCTGACCCAAAACAATCTTCTCACTCCTACCCAGCATGGCTTCTGTCCAGGCCATAGCAAAATAACTGCTCTACTCTCTTTCCTAGAAACTGTCAGTCAAACCCGAGATTCAGACCACTTAGTTTCTACTGTTTTACTCGATCTGTCTAAAACCTTTGATACTGTTTCCCACAAGCACCTTCTCTGTCATCTCTCAAACCTTAATCTCTCACATAATGCTTTATCCTGGTTCTCCAGCTATCTATCGGACAGATCACAGGCAGTCAAATGGAAGAACTCCATCTCTTCCTTCCTACCTACCCCAACTGGCGTACCACAAGGATTCATCCTTGGGCCAATGCTTTTTAACATCTTCATCAATAACTTTCACACTGCTATTCCTGATGCTAAAATAATTCAATACGCAGATGATTCAACCTTAGTCTGCTCTGCCTCAAACCTCTCTGAATTGCTGACTAAAACCCAAACTGCCTTCTCAACAACTGAAAACTGGATGTGCCAAAACCACCTCTCTCTCAATGCAAATAAATTAAAGATTCTACTATTCCCACCCACAAAGACCGTCTCCTATGATAAAAACAACTTCAAAGTCTATAGTCAAACCAACTCACCTATAGAAGTAGTCCCCTCTGCCAAACTACTTGACATTACTGTAGATGAACACCTCAAGTTTGATATTCATATTCAACAAAATATTAAGAAAACCCACCAAAAGCTAGGTATGCTTTATAGGAATGGGAGGGTGGCTTAATGGCTAAGGTGTTTGCCTTACAAACTCAAGGTGCAGGGTTTGAGTCTCACAAGGGATAATTGGCTAGGCTTAAAATGACTTGAAAGGGCAGTTATCTTAGTACTAAGCTATGAACCTATGAACCTATGAACCTATAATCACTTTCTCTCCAACTCTACCAGGCAAACTCTGGCCTTGACTTATCTTCTTCCTTCTTTGTTATATGGAGCCCCTCTCCTAACCAACCTGTCCTCCTCTATCACCTCTAAACTAGAAAACTGCTACAACAAAATCTCTAAATTTGCCTCTAAATCTAAAAATACCACCCATCACTGCCTAATCCTATAATCCCTGAATTGGCTTCAACTCCCAAACTACCTAGACTATCTCCAACTCACTACTGCACATAGACTCATATTTCACCCAACAAAATGTCCCACTCTAACTAACATCCTTCCCCCTTATATACCCAACAGAGCTCTCAGATCTGAAAATCAGAGCTTAATTACTATCCATAAACCTAAATGTCCTGCTGGCCAACTTCTCCTATTATTCTCACTAGGCAAAAAATGGAATTCCCTTCCCTCCACACTAAGAACCATACCAAACTCAGAAAGCTTCAAAACCCAACTATTCAAACACCTGTCCATTAAATGGAAATGTACCTGCCTTCACCCAACCTAATCCAAGGGGTTCTCGCTCTGGTTCCCAAGTTCTACAACTCTTATAGTTATCTTCCTATGAGCCTATCTAAGCTCTCAACAAATTCTATAGCTTCTCTCTAAGCTCTCACCTCCTATAGCTACCCTCACATAGCCTAACCTTGTAAGTATTGTAAATAGCATTCTACTGTTGATGTGTGTATGTAAAGCGTATTTACATTTTCTTAAAAGGTTTGTATGTAAACTGTTTCCACACCTAACCCATATCTGTTTTCCTCAAATGAAACTGTGTGATTCCTACCTTCAAGCTTAATGAATTTGTTAACTATGCATGATATTGAATGCATTTATGAGTAACTATTCTACATAAGATCTTTAATATTAACTATCATTTGTATCTAAATTGTATAATGCATCTTTGAGTTGTCTAATAAGTACTGCCTAACTTACTGGTTAGATCTACCTACAATACAAATTATTTGAATTTCATGTTTGCATGAAAAGTGCACTTAATGATTTATAACCCATTGCAAATTTGTTGCTTAGATTATGCAGCTTCAAAAGACACATACAGATCACAATTCTGGATGTATTTGTGTTTTGTTGTTAGCTTTTTTTGACTTATTTTTTCTACTCATAACGTTTCATTTTACTGTTATGATTCATCTGTTCAATTAATCACTGGCTAATCCTCATAATATTTTCAGTAGCTTTCACTGCCACAGATCATCATTATAAACATTAGCTTACACTACTTACATCATTTTACTGCTGCCTTATTTTTATTATATTAATCAGTAGTTGATTCATCTCATGTTTTGTAGTCCATATCCAAGAGTGAGAGGGAGAGACAGAGAAGATGTAACAGAGATGAGGGGGAAGGGAGGAATAGCTGGAAGAAGTTGGAAAGGGGAAAGAGCAGTAAAATGGAGATGACATTTGAGAAAAATATAAAATGACATTTATTTGATAATCTGCTAAATCACTTACATATGTCCTCTGTGACTTTTTCTGCCCTTTTTATTGATTATAACAGTACTGACTTGAGGTGAGACCTTTAACTGGCAGCATAACAGAAGAACATAGTAACTTAGTAATATTGGTTTCACTGTGTGTTACAGTAGAAAATCATTTATATTCCATAAACTTCCCTCAGATAGAAAATGTCCATGTGGACTGCAGAATAGTCATATGACATTATAACTCCTCCTCCCTGAATACAGTCTAAGCTACCAACAGCTGTGTTTCTTTTCTTTAGAAGTACTTCATATCTTTTTTTTTTAAACTGTTCTAATTTCATTCTTGGTTCATAACTCATATATAGGATGAATATCAAATACACCATCCATTGCCAGCAAGCAGGTACATGTCCAACAGATTAGACCACCAGTTAGAATACAAATGTCCTCATTATTCTATTGCACAAAAGTGGCTTGGGATAGACAAGTGTATACCCCCAGCCCATATGTTGCATGCCTTGCCTTCTTTCTGCTAAAGGAGAAGCTGGGATTACAGCGCACAGAATTGCCTCTCCCCCAGGATGGGTGAACTGGCATCATCCATTCACTTTCTCCTTCTGCCACCTGGCACATCCAGCATTTAAGACAAATACCAATCACAGGTCATCAAGGTCATAGTTAGGGCTTCATTCTTTTTTTTTTTCTCAAAAATCTTTTTATTAAATTATGGAATATAACAAGACATCAACCAACAAACATTGTATTTATAGTCAATTAGGAGTTGATTTAAGTTATACAACATTGTAAAAGCACATTTCAACTCATGAAAGTGAAAAAAAAAAAAATCAAAAACAACAACACAAAAACAAACTTTATATACAATATATACAAATGGTAACCAGGATGCAAATGATAGAATGAGACCACAATCATATGAGAAAATAAAGTAGAAGAATAAATAAATCCCACACTGTACAAAAGATAAAAGTTTATAATCTAACATTCATAATTAATAATAGAAAGGACCTTTTCTAAAACTTTATTATTTAAAGCCATTTTTTTTAGGACTTTTCAACATAGTTTTTTGTGCTGAAACGTACAAGTATGCCATTGTTCTAAAGGCATTCCAATTCAATTTAGTCAAGCCAATTTCTGGAAATGTAAAGTTTTATAAGAGAACAGATAAATATGAGTACATGTGTATCTGGTTTAGACAGATGTATCTTAGGTATGTGTAGAATTGCAGTCTCCCAGGAAAGAGTTGACTTGTGATACCCCATTTTCTGTAACATTACTTTCAAGGAGGTCCAAAGTTTATGAGAGAATTGGCAATACCAAAACATATGTAAGAGGTCAGCATTAGGAGAGAAGCAACAAGGGCAGGAAGGAGAGTTATTTGCATCAAATGTATTAAGTTTGGAGGGAGTATGATAAGCATTATTATTTATCATCAACTGAGTATAGAACAATTTCTTGAAAGGGGAGTGTTCCAAAGTATTTCTAATGGCCAAGAGTTTTTGTTTCTCATTTAATTGAGGATTATGTTTATCCCAGAAGTTAGAAAAAAGACATAATGAGTCTTGAATTAATTTGTTTATCAAATTATATGATTTTGATAACATTTTCTCAGGTAATAATAATGTTCTAATTACCCTATCAATATTATTAAAATCTTGCTCCCTTGGGATTATATAAGCACAATTAGCCATAATTACATCTCTTAACTGACACAGAATTATAGTATATTTACAATTGACTTTCAGTGTAGTTCGAAGATTTGCCAAAGACAAATCTTTGTGTTTCAAAAGATCCCAAACATTCATATTCTTTATAAGGGGATATTTAGTTAAATTAAATGGTGCATTATCTAACTTTAAGTTAGGGTTCAGATGAAGTGGTTGTATTAGATGAAAAATATTATCAAATTTAATAAGTTTTAATAAGTCCTGAAATGCTTTGATCTTATGTTTTAGAAAGTTTGAGATTTTAAGTGAATTCAAAATATCTAAGGAGATAAATGGAATGGCAACAGGGTTTATGTTTTTGGATAAAATATACTGATGCCATAACTTCATCCAAATTGGACATTGATTATAATGAATGATATTCAGTTTAGAAATGGACAGTAGTTTGCTAGCCGAAATAATTAAATAATAGAGATACAAATTTGGTAAACCTAAACCACCCCATCTTTAGAAGTTGATAATTTAGAGTAAGAAATCCTAACTGCTTTAGGGAACCACAAAAATTTAGCTAGTTCTTTGTTAACTTTATCAAAAAAAGATTTAGGAATGATTTGATCAGAAGAGTTGAATTGATAAAGAAATTTGGGAAGAATATTCATTTTAATAACTGCAGCTTTGGAAAGAAGTGATAAGTTGAGAAGTTCTCATCTACGCATGTCTAACATTATTGATGTCCATATTTTAAGTAAATTATTTTGAAATGAAGACAGATTATTATGATCTATATGTATACCCAGATATTTAACCCCAAAAGTAATATGAAAATAGGAGACTGGAAATAAATATGGTGTATGTGCCAGATGGTTTACGGGGAATATATAAGTCTTTTGGGAATTAATGTGATAGTCCGACGCTAGAGAAAATTTCTCAATGGAATTAATTATTTTTTTAAGATCTGTAATAGGAGTTTGAAAGTATATAACTAAATCATCAGCAAAAGCAGAGAAAAGTAAATTATTGTGTAAAATCCTAGGAATCCTATGAAATGTGTTTTGTGCTAAGTATAAAAGTAATGGTTCTAAGTATAGATTAAAACGAAAGGGAGATAAGGGGCATCCCTGTCTCGTGCCACTAGAAATCTTTATAGAATGTGATGTGGATCCATTAATATACAATTTGGTAAAGGAGTCTTTGTAAAGGGTTTTGATAAAATTAATATATGTGATGGGAAAATTAAAGCAGGACATTGTTTGAAAGAGGAAATCCCAACTTACTTTATCAAATGCCTTTGATGCATCAAGAATTAATGCATATATTGGGTTGTTGTCATTTTTTGTAAGATGAATAATGGATTCCAAAGAGAGAGTGTTATCCCATACATGTCTGTGAGACATAAAACCTGCTTGTTGTGGGGAAATTATTTATGATAGAACCTTCTTCAATCTGTTGGCAAGAATAGAGGATACAATCTTGATATCTAAATTAATTAATGAGATGGGTCTATAATTATGAGGGTCTGTTTTATCTTTGTTGTTTTTTAAAATTAGAATAGTTTTTGAGGTGTTCCAATAAAGATCCGAAATGTCATTTATTTTTATGTAGTTATAAACTTTAAGAAGGAAGGGTGCAATTACTGACTTAAATAATTTAAATAATTCAGAAGTAAAACCATCAGGACCTGGGGACTTACCAAGTTTGAGTCTATCAATTGATTCAGATATTTCAAGAAGACTTAATGGGGCCAAAAGAATACTTTGCTGATTTTCATTCAAAGTAGGAAATGTTATAGAACTAAGAAAACTGTTTATATGACAATTTACTAATAAATTAGAAGATTTGGAATAAAGATCAGTATATAGTAATGTGAAGAGTTGCATAATTTCCTTGTCCGTGTTGTATAATTTATTTTTGAATTGTATGGGCGATATTTTGGGCCTATCAAAATTATTTTTAATTATTCTAGCTAGGGTTTTCGAAGGTACTTGAGCCCATTCAGAGTAGGTAACTAATAATCTTTGTTCCTGTATTGAAAGATTATTTTGATGTAATAAAATCAGATCTTTTTGAGAATTTATCATTTGTTTATAGACATCAGGATCAGAATTTAATCTATATTGATTCTCAAGAGACTGAATTCTTAGTTTTAACAATTTTTCTTTATTATTGAATTGTTTTTTAAGGTATGAGGCCTTACCAACAAACATACCCCTTAACCTTGCCTTACACGCCGCCCATTGAATATCATAGGGAATAACTGTTGAGTCTAAGTTGTTTTCCATCTCTTGAATTATTTTTATACACAGTTTACTAACTTCTTTATTAGAGAGCAAGTTGTTATTCAAAGTCCAACAGTTCCGTTTGAATGCATAAGCAAATTTAAACTCGAGATTCAATTTTAATAAAATTCTAGAATGATCCGAAAGAAATCTGGGCTCAATAATAAAATCCAAAACTGATTGTGTAAGAGAATTAGATAAGAGAAAGAAATCTAACCTTGACCAAGAATGAAAACATTTTGAATAATAAGTGTGTATATATATATATATATATCATTTTTCTTTGAGTATTTAATGTATTGTAAAGGGTCTATACGGTTATAATCCATTATTAAATCTTCAAGAGCAGAAGATGCTTGGTAATTATATGAAGAGGAAGAACTAGTTCGATCAATGTCAGGGTTAATTACAGCATTCCAGTCTCCGCCCACTATAACATAATGATCTTTGTAATAAGAGAGGATATTATATATTTGTAAAATAAACAAATGCTGATGGTTACAAGGACCGTATAAATTTATAACCAAAAGTGGTTTATCAAGATTGTATATATTAGAAGTAAAGTAGCACCATCTACCCTCCTTGTCATATTTTTCTTCAATAATAATCCCCTGAAATTTTTGTTTAATTATAATAGCCACCCCCCTGGAATTAGAGGTATCCCCCAAGGCTATTATTTTTTTGATCCATTTTTTATTTTTATCCTTGTACCAATCATCTCTAGGTATATGTGTTTCTTGTAAAAAACATATATGAGCTTGAGATTTATAGATTAAATGAAACAATAAAGATTTCTTGTCTTTATTTTGGATCCCTCTTACATTCCAGGAATCTATTGTTAACAGATTAACCATACGTCAATCTAAGGTCCATTAATATTGATGGAATAAACTAAATAAATTTATAAATAAAGAGAAGATGAAAGAAAGGAACAAACATAACTTAATTTTGTTAAAATGATTATTCTGAGTACAGATAAGTTTCAGTATAGGATTCATTGTAGTCTCATTTTCTTCCTTCTTCCCTAACCCAGTGCCTATCCACCTTAACCTAACGAAAGAAGGAAGACAAAAAAGTCTATACAAAAGAAGTAAGTACATGGTCACCCTTAACATCAAAATAAAAAGAAAATTATGTAAAGTCCTAAAAGGACTATAAACAAGTTATCAAAACTAAACATATTTACATATCTATCAAAACACAAAATGCCCGGCATACACATTCCCTACTCATCTGTATATTCACAAGCTCCTATACAGGTAAATATGATTGTAATGAATGTAAATAAACCATGCTAAAACAGCATTATGATATGAATTTGTAAGGAGATATAGTGGAACATAAATATAGTTAATAAAACAATAATATGGCTAAACACTGATAATCATAAATGTATATGAAAAAGGTTAAATGTATGTCATAAACCTTAAAAATATATGTAGTTTAATGAAATGGAGTATTGTCAGTTAAATATAAAATTGTAATATTTTTATGTTAATAATATATCTAAACAGTTAACACTAATTAATCTTCTTCACTTAGATTAAATTAATTAGTAAGGCTCTAGTAAATGTGGTGTCTAAATAGTAAGAATACTAACCAAACTAGTCTAAAGTCCTACTATAAAAATGACATCATGTGACATCTAAAATCCATTCAAAAATTAATAAAATATATAGCATGTTATTATAAAAATAAATGAGAGCCTCTTTATGTATCATGTTGTTCTTATATTTTATTATATATAAATTTATCATTCAGGTGTTTGAATCATACACATTAGAATTTATAACAAAGGCATCATATAGCCCTTAGCAACTATGTCTAAAAATATAAATTCAAATAGTACAAGTGACATATAAATTCCTAAACTTGAATAAAAGACTTATTATTTGTTTATAATGAAGGATCAACAGCAAATAACAGACCCCTAGTTAGTTAATCACTATCCCAGGTTCAGTGTGAAACAGATAAAAATAAAATAAAACACATTTAAAATTATGCCTAGGCTAACTAGAATATATGAAACAATATAAACATGAATGCTTGACTCAATGCACAACATACTGAGGTAATGGAATATGTAAAGAGAAGTTAAATCAGAGTCAGGCAGATAAATAGCCTGCTTCACAGGCACAGAGGCAGCAAAGCCTCCAGCGTCCGTGAAGGCTTCCTGACCTTGTAACAAGCTTCTTGCAGTGGATAAATCAGAATAGCCATCCTGAGCGAGAGAAAATAACTTACTTGCAAAACTTCGTGATGGATTAATCAGTTGCAGTCAACTGCGCAGAGTCTTAGCAGTTGTCATCAGGTACAACAGTACGAAACCAGGAAGTCATTGTATTTAGTGATCAGAAAACACATTTAAAATTATGTGCCTAGAGCACTAACTAGAATATATAAAACAGTATAAAGATAAATGCTTGACTCAATGCACAACATACTGAGGTAATGGAACATGTAAAGGGAAGTTAATTCATAGTCAGGCTGATAAATAGCCTGCATCACAGGCACAGAGGCAGCAAAACCTCCGTACGTCCATGGGAAGCATCCTGACCTCGTAACAAGCTCAGGATGATTTCAACAGGACGAACATGTCACAGTTTCCTTGGGAATCATAACGTCATCATGCAGGCAAAACAGGAGGGAAAATGATTTGAGACTATGAACAGAAAACAAAACAACAGAACTCTAACAAGGTTGGTGGCGCTACTTTAGCACGAGAGTCTAGAAGATTTTCCCTCCATTCTGTTTGGGTGATATTTCATACAGAAAATCATATATCCACATAAACAAACTATAATGGAGTTTCTCAAAAATTATGGCACCTTCATATATTGGAATAAAGATGTTTAAGATATTATCATCTCTATAAACCAATAAAAACAGATATTACACACTATAAAGTCAGAGTGTTTATTCGTGTGGTAAAGCTTGTCATAACTTCTGTTATTTAAAGAATATTTACAATGTCATGTAAAATCACCAGTTAAATTCCAAAGTACTTACAATGGTTAGGAGAATTACTTTTGTATGACTGTGTCAGGAAGGATTTTGAATAATTTCAAAAAGATATCCTTAGCTTCTTGAGGTGCTGAAGCCATATAACGTCTGTCATTATAACTAAAAGAAAGTGTGTTTGGATACCTCATTCTAAATTTTATTCCCTTTTTGATTAGGTCAGCACAATAAGGTGATAATTTTTGTCTGTTCAGTTTTATTTGTGGAGGTAAATCCTGTGAAAAAGTCAGCTTATATTTATTCCAGATGAGATATTTCTTACTCTTGGCTGCTTCTAAAATACTTTGAGTGTCCTGGTAATTTAGTAATCTTGTATAAATAATCCGAGGTAAAGTAGAGTCTTGTCTGGCACGCAGGGCTCTATGCACTCTTTCAACAATTAAGGTGTTAGTAGTTGTCTCAAAGTTAAGTAATGCATCAAATATTTGTTTAGTCACTGAAATTAAGTTTTAGTTTTCATAAGATTCCGGTAATCCTCTAATTATTATTTTATTCCTGCGACTCCTTGCCTCTAAATCCAGTAATTTGGCTTGTATTTCTGTAATGAGAACATCTTTGGATTTTAAATCACGTTCTGTGGAGTCTGCTCTTATTTCCATATCCAGATTTTTATTTTCAATTATGTCCATTCTGTCATTAATCTGTCTTAGAGTTTTACCAAAGTCAGTAAATTGTTCAGAAAAAGACTGAATAGCACTTTGAATGGGCTGTAGTGCCATTTTCAAATCATCTAAATGAAAACTGGAGTCATTTTTATCTTTAGTACTTACTTTAATGTTCTCAGTAGCTTGTTTGGTGGTTCTTAATCTTTTAGAGCCAGAGTCCTTTTCTGGAGAAAGCATAGAGGAGAATTTGGCCTTGGTTGTCTGCGTCTCCATGGAGTCAGAGTTGCCAGCCATGCCCAGAAAAGAGGTGTGAAAACAGGAATACTGACTCAGATAGGAGCTTCTATAGTGCATGTGTCCAGAGACTGTTGAGGCCAAAAGATAGTCTGAGGTAAAATAATATAAAAGTTGCACTTTTTCCAAAAATGAATAAACCCAGAATGAAGAAGATATACCAGAGATAATTTCTGTAGAAAAAAACTGTGGAAAAAATTCTCTTAAAAGTTATTAAAATTTGCTGGTAGTATCAGAGTATTGAGGAGCTCAGTGAATAGGGAGCAGTCTATCCGGCGACCATTTTCGTTATCTCCAAGGGATTCATTCTTCAATACCACAGGACGAGGTGTGGCACAGTCTGATTTTAAATCTGTCATTTTATTGCTTGGATGGATTTTCACTATTTTGTCTCTTGGATGGTGTATTTATTCATTTATTTTTACTGCAGCTATTCTAGAGTCTGCACAAGTTAACGTCATCTGTCCTGTTTTGCTCTTCACATATTCCTATACTACTGGGTCAGTTATCATTGCATCTTGTGTACCTTATATTTACAATATGCCTTTATCCTTCATCACATCTGAAAAATGTCCTTCAGCCAGTTCACTTGTCCAATCAACAAAGACACTAGCTAAGTAAATAAATATCCCCTTAGGATGATTTTACTTTGCTTTTACAATTAAACTGAGTTAGGAGATAATGTGTGTGCCTTTAGATGCTAAATATGCTGTTGCTTAACTCCCAGCATGCTGCATACATATATATATATATATATATATATATATATATATATATATATATATATATATATATATATATATATACTGTACTTACAGGGACTGTGCATTTATGTCTTTTGTTGTACCAAGCAGATGTGTTCATATACCTTAGTAGGTTTGCTCACCTCATATCCCAGTTCCGCAGGCTTTGTTGCCTGATCAGTAACTCTTCCTTGAGTTGCCTTTTCTCTGAACTGCAGTTGTCTTTCTCCATAAATTTTCCCTACTTGCCTTATTTTCTACTTTAGTCAGCTGCAATGTTTCTTCTAGTCCACTTACTACATAATTCCTCCACTAAACACCTCTGTAGGAAGTAAAGTTCTTCTTCACTTGTCTCTTCTATCCATCTGTCATCCATTCATTCAGACATTTAATCAATCATCAGACTCTTATGTTCTCAGTCTCACTCACTTGCCAGGAAATGCATGACTCAAACCCTGCATCTGATAAACTAAACAAATTACCTTTTGACTTGGAGGAATCTTGGTCAAATGTACATGACCAAGGCTACTATGTAAAACCCATGACCCTCAGTATTAATAAGCTAGTCTTCTTTAACTAAGAAAAGCTCACACATTCTGACCTTTAAAGAAGACAGCATTCTCCTGTTATTACTAGTAATTCTGTACATATAGCTAGCAATAGGTAACAACTTGATATGAACAGCTAAAAAGGCTTACGCAGTCTGCTGTAAATACTGGTGTATACTTTACTAGCGCATACAAATGCCTTTATCTTCCCATTGCTAAGAAATGAGGCATGTCTCTGTCTGTGCATGTATGTATATATGTATGTATGAGTGTATATATGTGTGTGTGTGTGTGTGTGTGTGTGTGTGTGTGTATACATATATATATATATATATATATATAGTTGTTGTTGTGTCTTTCAGCTTTTCTCGGTTAGGGGTCGCCACAGTGGAACTCTGGTCCACTAATGATTGGCAGTAGATTTTTACTTGCCGAGTTGCCAGGCCTGATGCACAACCTTCAACAAAGGTACACCCATTCACGCATGTCTCCACACAGAAGGCGCTCTAGCTGAGAATCGAACAGGACAACGTCTTACTGTGAGGCGACAACACTACTGCAGCACCACCACCGCAGTACTATATATATATATATATATATATATATATATATATATATATATGTATACAGGTATGTATGTGTGTGTGTGTGTGTGTGTGTGTGTGTATATGTATATATATATATATATATATATATATATATATATATATATAGTTATACATTTGTCAGTTATTTTTTATATGTTGTTAACTTGGTAAGTGGAAAAGCTAAGCCAAGGAGAAAGTATGTATCTGTCAATATATCTGTCTTTGTTTATCTATCTATCTATTTATCTATCTATCTATCTATCTGTCTATGGCTGTATTTCTTGAGATTGTGTGTCTGCCCTTACCCCAAGGTGGTGTGCTGTCAGAGCAGGTATATATAATAAGCAGTGGGTGTGGAGGGTGAAGGGGGGGTCTTGATCCCCCCCAAAATCCAGTTTTTGTTTTACTGGCATTTAGGAGAAAAGACGGTTGGATGTTTGAAGTTTCAGTTATCTGATGTTTGAGATTTTGGTATGCCAATATTGTCACATCTGTCTGTCGATGCCAAGCTTTTAGCTTCAGGATTGTGAAACCTTCTCATACTGACTAGGCATGTGGTTTTGATCAAGCCTTGTCCTCAGCACTCAGTTGTTGGAGTTTGGCATAATGTCTGTTTAAGTTATTTACCTCATAGACAAATGGTACAGAGTTTGATTCTCGCCTTTGAAAAGGAAATAATTGGCTGAGCTTAAAATGACTGCAAAAGCACTTAGCCTACTACTTATGTGTGCTGCTTGTTGTCTGCATTTCAGCGATGTTTCTCAGCCCTTGTCTTGTCTGATGCTACTGTACATTTAATCAGCATGCACAGATGGTCAGTAAAAAAATAGAATAAACAACCTGGCAAGCTTTACCCTTTCTACCAGTACTTGCTTTGCTTTCTCACATTCCTATCCTTTGGATTAAAAAGCAACTGTTGAAAAAAGACTGGAGGATACCCTGTAGATAAGGAAGGCAACTGTCAGGGGTAAAAGTAGAGCACCTGCATTTGATTGCATCCAGTCTCTGACACATATGAAAAGGATGAAGTCCCAGAAATAAGAGACAACATACCAAAAGGCTACTTCCCCTACCTCTAACCAGCGTGACATTTTTTAACATAGAAGATTATATGCCGGTCACCAATCATAACCTGCTTATTATGTGTTCGAGGCACAGATAAGCAGGTCACTGATCATAACCTGCTTATTATGTGTTCAAGACACAGATGAGCAGGTCAACGATCATAACCTGCTTATTATGTGTTCAAGACACAGATGAGCAGGTCAACGATCATAACCTGCTTATTATGTGTTCAAGACACAGATGAGCAGGTCAACGATCATAACCTGCTTATTATGTGTTCAAGACACAGATGCCAAGAAATTCAGCCCAAGATTGGGTCTCATACTCTAGCAGAACTTAACTGATTTGCCTTTTTCTGAATATCAGGGCATAATCACTATGCTCCATGCACTACAGAATTACTATTTGCATCCTCCATGGCTGTCAGCTCTAGACTTGTTTATGATTCAATTTATTGTGGTCTGTCAAATGTTTTAGAAAGGCAAGCAAACCTTTATTAGTGATATTAATGCCCGTAACTGGTTCTTGATTTTATCCATTTTTATATTAATTAATGCTTGCTGACTTTAGTTTTTATGACATATACTTTTTTAGTTGTCTTATCACCATCATCTGTCTAATCAAACCATTCTTAGGCTAGTTCTCATCTGTAATAATATTTACAGTGATTTCATTTACATGTTAACCAGATAAGTCAGACAAATTTGTAGATTTGTTTCTTTTTATTTTTTTGAAGTGATCTGGGCAACTGGGCAATTGCTTGGCTAAGTGATTTCTCTTATTATGCAAATAAGAAATGATGGGAGTCAAACCTCTGCATTTAGCGACTGAGAGAACTCAAGCAGCATAATCATCATCAGTGGCTTTTAGCTGTACTTACCCACCTCCCATAGCAAGTGTTTTTTGGGCTACCATATATGCTAACATTTTGAGTACCTTCCTATTTAATGCAGTAACTGCTCAGAAGTGCCCCAGACAAGTTTTAGTCAGTCATGGGGATCATTTTCTGTGCTTTAGTTACCTAGTTCATCTGTTCTCTCTATTGCCAGCCTTCCCAAGCCTCCTCTCATGTAATCTGAAAATTTTGAAAAACTGCATTCTTATGAACAGGCTGTCATATTTCAATTCTGAGTGCCTCCAGTATGTATCCCAGACAAGCTCTGAGAATTTAGGTCAGTGTGTATTAATGGAAGTAATGCTGCATCATGTTGTAAGATTCAGTTTAAGCATATTAATATTACTTTGTATTAGCTTTTTATATTGCCTGTGCAGTCGTATTTTTGTGCTATTAATCTGCACACTGCGTACTACTCTGATGTGAAGACATTTATAATTAACTGCTCATTGTTCACTGGTGTCCAAGTTCCAGATAATGAATAAAATAATTTGTTAAGGTTCGCAACCTTCTTTTATAGCAGTAATTAAACAGCAAGTCCCTTGGTGACCTAAGGCTATCCTATCAGTAGCTGACAGCATCATTCTCACTCCAGCTTTTCTGAAGGTGAAATTGTATTTGCCCAGCACAAATTCCTGGAACTAATCTGATGTCAAGTCTATGGTACTTGCTTCAGTTCCCTTAAAAATACTGCACTGTTGTGGCAGACATTCATCTATTAAAACTGATAACTTTGGTTTCTGAGATTTTTTTCTCAAACTTTTTCTTCTGTTCCAGTACATGTTGATTCACTTTGTTATTGTTTTTGTTACTTTCTATGTCAGTACAGAACAGTGTGTGTGTGTGTGTGTGTGTGTGTGTGTGTGTGTGTAAACCACATGATGTTTTTCCATATGTCCTTAGTGACCACTCATTTTTGTCCACAATTAGTTATCCTAGTCCTGGTTGTTCATAGGTTCATAGATTAGTACTAGGCTAATTGCCCTTGTGGCCCATTTTAAGCCTAGCCAATTACCCCATGTGAGAATCAGACCCTGCACCTTGTGTCTGCAAGGTAAACACCTTAACCATTCTGCCATCCTCCCACCCCTAGGAGCGCAAGAAATATTTCAGGGAGAGTGGCAATATATTCTAGGGTGCCTTCTTGTGGTTTTCCATAAGTTCAGCTAAAGAGCTGCTATCCATTATACAAAGACAGTTCCTTGTAGCCAGACAGTCAGAAATAATTGGGAATACTGAAGAGTCTCAGTAACTTTAGGTGACTTTTTCAACTGCAGAACCACACTCATTCTTAATGTATTCACTTAGGAACAACTGAAAACAACCCATAAAGTACAGCTATTAGAAGAAACTACCATCCTATTTATGTGTCATACATCTGTACTTTGCAATACTTAATTATTGTTGATTATGTTTGTTTGTTTGTTTTTTTCCTTGAGGAAATTACTCATCCAGTCCATTTCCTCAAAACTGTACTGACTCTAAGTTCATGCTGAATACATTATCTGGGTATCAGTGTTAAGGAGAGCTTGCAGGTAGTTGTTATTCCTTCAGCCATGGTGAATGTCATAGCAGTGATCTGATCTTAACTGAGAAGTACAAGGAATGTTTGTGGCAAAACATTCATTAATGCACTGCAAAGCATGATAGGAAAGAGATAGGCAGGGGAAGTGGTGCCAGACACCAAAGGTACATTACCAGAATAGAATTCTGGGAAATGTTAACAGTTTTTGACATAAGAACACAGCACTTTCTACTCAGTTATATCACTTGTGAAAGAGCAATAGACAGCTGCAAGAGTGCATGGTTAGGCGATTGAAGACTTGTCAGCTTTCTGGAGGTGAGGGTATAAAATGGGGTTTACACAGGTTCATAGGTGTGTACTAGCATAATGGTCCTGGGGCCTTTACAAGCCTAGCCATAGGATTATCCTGGCATCGTGCCACACAACCTTAGTTCCCAGTGCCTCTTGTGAGTAGAGCCACTGGAGTTATCCCCGGGGTGAATTTTCTCTTTCCCATTCACTCATTAAGATTTCTCTTGAAGATGGTCAGGAAGGTGCTCTGTTTGACATGTATGGGAAATCTATTCCATAGCATGAGCAGTGTCTGGGTTATGAACCTGTCCCTCCAGCAGAGGTGCATACTATGGTTCTGCTATTCAGCTGAAAAGTCTGGAATGTATTGAATGAGTTTTTGAAGACAGTTCTCTAGCTGAGTATTAACTCTATCCTGTGGAGACCTGTCCCCTATTTGGAGGTAAGTCAGGAATGGGAAGAGATAACAGGGTATTAAGATACATGACCACAGTAGACATAACATTCTGTATAACCCAGCAATAACAAGCTTTATAACCAGAAACAAAGGAATTCAGAGAGTGGCATGGTCTGGCATTGTTATCATGATTATTTTAATGAAGCAGATAAATCAGTTAAAATGAAGTAAAAGTGTGTGGTCAGTGCATTTCTTGACCTACAGCTTCATGGGATATACACAGCCAACTAGAACAAACTATAATCGATGCAAGAACATTTCTTTTCCTTCAAATGTTTGTTCCCAGATTTTAAGACGTGTCATCCTTGGGATTATGGCAGAGCTACTTGATTAGAGCAATGTGGAAAAAAATTGGAGAACATGTGTTTGTCACATGTTACTGCCATGTGGAATAGACTTTGGCACTTTATATTTTTAAACCCTGAAGTATGGGTTATGACTTAATGTCCTCACAAAATGCAATGAATTAGAACCATCTGGAAGGGAGATATTTTTCTCTTTCTTGGCAGAACCTCTCACTCCCACTACATAGTAATGTCATACTTGCCCAGTCATTGCCCTCCTAATGTATGAGGGAAGCACTTGAGAATGATTGATCTCAGTGCTGACTCAACAATGTCTAATTGTTTGACTAAATTTCAGTTGGAGCAGATGCTGCTATGGTCTGTTGCAGTTTTTCTGTTGCAAGAATTTATATTTTAATAAATACCGGCAGGACCCGAAACAGATTTACTAACACTAGTAGGAGTAGTACACACTCTTTTTTTATGTAATTTATTACCATGATTGTGGTAATGGGATGCTGATGATGGCAAGTTGAAATGCAGTAAAGTAATAATCATTGTTTCTTTTACGTTATTTGCAGTTGTATGAAAGAGTAGAATGGCAAATTAGTTTTCTTTTGGGACAGTCTGTGTGAGCCAGAAAGAATGTTTACATGATTGCTGTGGAACAGTCATTAGTACAGCTTGTGTGTGACAGCAACGGGTTGAAACAAATTACTGTGGTCATTTCATTCATAATCGAGAAATCAGAGATTTTTTTTTTGCATGTGTAGGTGTATGAGTGTAGTGTAAAAAAACAAATTATAATTGTATTATCACTGTTAAATGGTCACTGGTAAGGTTTGTTTTGGGCAAGCAGAAAGATAATGTTTGTTTGTCTCTTTCGGCTTTTTCTGGTTAGGGGTCGCCACAGTGGAACTCCGGTCCGCTAATCATTGGCAGTTGATTTTTACATATCGGCTTGCCAGGCCTGATGCACAACCTTCAACGAAGGTACGCCCATTCATGCATGTCTCCACGCAGAAGACACTCTAGCTGAGAATCGAACCGGACAGCATCTTACTATGAGGCGACAATGCTACCGCAGCACCACCACTGCAGAAAGATAATACTGTGTCCATTATGTCATTCACTTTCTATCCAATCAGACATCACAATTATATACAGAAGACTGGTATTTTTATTGGGTGGAGTGTGAGTGTGAAAGTAAACAAAAATTATATTCTCACAGTGAAACACTTTAGCATTTTTTCTTATTTATTTATCTTTTTTTACTGTGAAAGCCTGACTGGGACAAAACCCTTTTTCTGAGGAGGCCAGAGAGAAAAGCTCATATTTGACATCATTTATGACATATATACATATATGTATAAAATACAGTTATATGATACCAGAATGAATGTAAAATACTGGGAAGGAAGTGATGGCTAAGATATTTGTTTGCAGTGTACATACTTGAGAGAAAAATATGATTACTTACATAAAAGTTATTTAAAAATATAGAATGTGCATAGCTTGTTTGGACATATACAGTGTTGATCAGGCTTGTCTATAATAGGAAAAATAAAACACTGCAAATGATACTGTAATATTACCTGCAAATTCTAGCAATTAGTTTACTTACTTACGCTGACATTTTTTATTATACTTGAGTTCTAGTTGTGGTATGTGATTTAGGCTCAATATATACAATGTAGCACTGCAGCAGAATATATCTTTACTAAATTGCTATTACATCAGAGGTAAAAAAAATATTTCTTCAGAAAAAAAAGATTTTTGTATCATGCCTTGGCACGCACTCCATAGTTTGAAGCAGACAAATGTATGGGGTCAAATTCACCAGTGAGCCACACTGAAATCCCTTAGGGTAATATCACAGTTCAAAGTACATTTTCTAGGTGATCATCTTGCCATCGCTCTCTGTTGTTTAATACAGCCTGGAGGAGGACTGACAATATGAAGTGTTATACATAGGCACTAAATGTGGAGGTCCTTTGTTCTTTCACTGCCAGAGTCCAACATTTTGCATTATATTCAGTTTCCATTAGAAGTTTATGATTTCTGCTTAGGTAAAACTGTCCATTACTAGCACAGGGTATATCTTTTCTAAACTGCCATTTCATTAGGAGAAAAAGTTATATATTAGTCACCAGAAAGAAAATATTTTTTTCAGTCACAAATTTGACACCACATATTTTGAGATTAGCCAAAGTGGTAGCATCCAACATAGTACAGCATTGTGGTATCACAGTCTGAAAGTTTCTTAATAAAGTCTCAAGAATGGACTGATGTATGACCTTTAACATGTACTTACCAAATGCAGGCTTTCATAGGCTTTCTCTTTCAGTCTGACATTTTACATTATTATTCTTTTCCTTTGGGTAGACCATGACTTCCACTCAAGATGAAATATGCAGTACTTATCCAGAAGTCTTTAAGCTCAGCTTCCATGGTTAGAAGCAGTCAATATAAAGGGGTCATATTCAACACTGAGCTTCATTGAAATCCCTAAAAGTAGAATAGGAGTCTTGATTTTTTGTGCATGATTATCCTATAATAATTCTATGAAATTTAAATTGCATTATTAACTCTTAAACCCTGAAAAAACTATGGTCTTTTACATAGATATACCAAACACACAGGGGTTGGAGGTCTTCAGTATTATATAGTCTGATATTTTGCATAATTCTTTAGTTTCTGTGGGGGTAGTTTATAATTCGACCCAAGCTAAGCTGTGTAGCAGCAGTTTAGAATATATCTCTACTGAGTTGTCAGTATACTAGATATTTTTTCTACAGTTATCTTGTATAGGGAAGTTTTTTATCACTGGAATTATAATTGACCCCCTGTCCAATTTAGAATTAAAAGTAACATAGGCACGATGAAGAAATAATATATGTATATATATATATATATATATATATATATATATATATATACAATTTACATGAAATTAGAATATTTCAATAGTTTCATAGTTTTCTTTTTTTAGCTGTGACTGCATTCTTACAAACCCACTCAGATATGCTTTGTTTATTTTGGTTTATAGCATCATAGTACATTTCAAGCAATTCAGGTACTATGTATTTCAGTAAAATCACTAGCCACTGTGTTGTTCTGAAATGAGAACCAGGAATTGTACACCTTTCTCTGGGAAAGTAATATTTTGATGATAGTGTTTTTTATGGGAAAATATGCAGACAAGCATGCGTGTATGTATTTGAGAATTTAATGTTTGTTTTCCCTTATTAGGTTACTCTGCACAGTATAATTCTGACCATTTGGCAATTTTGTCTTTGTAAAAATTGTGCTAAAAGCAGACAGAGAAATTATTTGAAGTTAAGCTCACTTTCAGAGAAAATGGTCATTTGAAAATTGACAAACTACAACATGTGCAAAACAGTACGAGGCAAAAATAAAGTGTTGTTGTCAGTTGTTGTCAAAGTAGCAAATACAAAAGCTATCAGAAATATATTTATGTTGGGCTGTGATTTCAGACCTAAGAAAGCATACTTTTCTTCTAGAATTGATATTTTTTATTGTTTTTACTTGCTGTATCATAACAATTACATTTCTTCTGGTAGGGTAATTTTGTTAGTAACATTCTCTGAAATTTTAACAAAAAATATCACACTGTTCTGGGCTTCCAGACATTTATATATAGCAATCAAACATAGCCAAAACAATCAGTATTTTGGGAACAGTCCTTCAAAGAAATGACAATAGTAAAGAAGTTTAATCACTTAAACTGTATCAGTAAAATATTTATTTTCAGTGTTATGGTCCAGCAGTTGTGCAAGCTAAATGCTTAGTGATGTAATCATTGCTAATATTGGATTGTTTGTGTTGTACTTACTGATGTCACATGGGGGGGGGGGGGCACATGGCATAACATCATCTATTTTATTTTTTTTTATAAGCCTATATGGACACTACCATCTAATAAGACATACTGATATGAACTTATCAGAAGTGACCATGAAGCAGGCAATTTATGTACGCATTGAAGAAAAGTGTGGCAGTTTTCCTGTGGCTTATGTTGCTGATCTTGCTTTTTGAAAAATCTGTACAATACATATGTGAAGTCACTAAAACTACTGGGCTTGTGTGTTAAATGTTTTGTATGAGCACTGCTTGAAATAATCTCTTTTGCAATTAAAAAAAAATAGCATTTGATAAATTTCTCTAAACTAACTTCACTTACACCTTGTGCCACAATAAGAGTACAGTGTATACTTGGTTTGTTAAAAGCAAATAATGTTTAGCTAGTCTCTTCCACTTCTTTGACATGTTTGTAAAAGCCTTAGATGAGGGCCAGACTGTTGACATTGCCTATCTCGACCTTTTCCCCTTGTAAATGTGGTAGATAAACTCTCCAGTTTCAGTGTTAATCCTTACACTGTCTGCTAGATTGCAAACTGACTTACTGATAAAATACATGTTGCTAAGGCTGGAGGTGCTTCATCAATATGAAGAGATGTCTCTAGCAGTGTTTCACAAGGCTTAGTTTTGGGTCTCTCATTTGACATTTTACTTCTCAGACGTGAAATCAGGCATCAAAGACCTCTACCTAAGGAAGTTTATGAATGCATGCAAACTGGGTGCAGTTGTTAATTCCCATCCATGATACTTCCCCATAGGGGCAGGATCAAACAAGTACCTGGTTTGTTAGCCATGGACTCACCCTAAATGCCAAGTGTAGCTTAGTTACCTTCTGTAAAGCTCCTACCACCTCCTGTCATCACACTTTTGGCATCCAATCAAAACATACTCTGTTAGTAGAAATATCGGCACAAACATAGAAAGTGAGTTCATTTTTGACCATCATGTCTCGGCTGTGGTTATAAAGTCCCTTTTCTTAACCAGCTCATCTGTCAGGCCATCACATCATGGTCAGATGATGTCTTTGTCTCTTAATACCCCCCCGCCATATTGGGCCTACTATTAAACATCAGCAATGCCACCATTTTGGAATGTACACGATAACCTAGTACACTTTTAAAGGCCCCCAAATTCATAACTGACAAAAAAAATTCTGGAATAAGCCACTTAAGCTGCCCTAAAATGTGAAAATCCCTGCCTCTTTACTGTGTCTTTTGCAGGCTCTTGAAAGCAGACATCTCTTTTCAGGCTTAATTTATCCTTTGTCATTCCATACCTATTGTTGCAGGTATGCACCTATCTTCAGGTCTGATTTATCCCTTCTTCATGATTTTCTCAATCTTACCACCTATCACATTTGATTTTACAGCTGTTTAGTACACAGAAAACAAGACTGCATGACAAAATATTGGTGGCACTAATAATTTAAAGAAAGAAGACCCACCATTTACATATCTTATTTTCAGAAACAAAAATAAGTGACTGTGTGAGGCAGAAGTTTTCTGAATATTTTATTAAATTCCTTATGTTTTACACTGTGTATAATTCACGATATGGTTATGTTTTGGTAATTTGCAGTTTTTAAACTTGCGATTCGGAGTAGTATATGCTGTTTGGTATTCAAATTATAAGTAGGTATCCACATTTTTGGCCTGATATCCCTACTTTTCAAGATCCTTTGTACCTATTTTCAGTATCTGCAAGCTGAGAGGTAGGCTTGAGGACATTATACTCTTTGGCCTTCTTCACCAAAATAAAACAAACAATCTAACAAACACTTTTGTCTAAGACCTAATCCACCATGATTAGATCAACAATAGCTGCCTGCATTATACGTTTCTTACCAATTGCCTTCCCTACCTTTAGACTAGACTTCTTGTGCACATGAAGCAAAGTACCTCCATGGCTATGGTAACAACCAGCCTCATTGCCTGGATTAATAGGTGCAAATGCAAGCTCGCCAAAAGTGTGAATGATCATCTCCAGACAGAAGTAATCTGTCTTGTTACTACAAAGATAATGTAGTTAAGCTTCTTAATGGCTCACCAGCCTAAGTTTAATGTTAACCTATGAACTTATGAACCATCTGCCAACCCTGCCATGACAGCCACTCATAAATGAGTTAATGACAACATTGTAGTACTAAGATACTATATGTAACCAACTGCATATAACTGATAGTTTTCATTCTGAATATACCTTTCAGTTATTTACTATCAAAACTATGTACAAAGTAGCACTTTGGTAATATTTTCAAAATCAAATTATCTTTCTGGTTATACTAATTTTAAATGCAACAATAAATGGCCATTACTGGGAAATAATGGATCTTCTAGGGTTTGAGTGGCTTTTCTGTACTCAATAATACTTCATGGCAGTTTGTTATTCTACTGCAATGGCCGCCATATTGGCTATTATTGCTTATTTCTCCCACTGCCATCTGTTTGTTCATTACTAAATGATAGGTGTCTCCTCTCTTAGACTTGCAACCAGCAACTATTTTAAAGTGCTTATTTCATCAGTTTATAATTTCCTGACTATTGATGTGTAATACTTATAGTATGTTTGTTAAACTAGAATGAGGTTTGTTGTATGCTAGTGATGAGTCTGTATGACAATACAACGCATGTAACCTGATATGACTAAAGTACCTCTCATTGAGTTCTCATGTGGCTTCATTGAACAATTACCAGGGAATTCTTTTTTGATGCGATGTATAACCTCTCTCTCTCTCTCTCTCTCTCTCTCTCTCTCTCTCTCTCTCTCTCTCTCTCTCTCTCTCTCTCTCTCTCTCTCATAAACCTGGAGCTTAAAATATGATAGACATTAAAACACATTTATTTCCCATGCACTAGCTTCAGTAACACAAGCAGTATTTCTGACAAAACGTCTTCAGTGGTGTTGTTGAAATAGATGCATTTTACAACAAAAGGACAGCCATATATTAACTCTTGCATTTTCCTAGCTCTGCATTTTTATTACTGATGCAAGTTTCTATGACCTGACATCATATGTTTGCTTTTAAAATATAAACTGATAATAGCATGTGACTAATTTTATACATTTTTGGCTAAACTAGGAAGGTACTTCTTTTTAATACCACTCATTTTCCTAATATAAAATGCAGAAAGAAAGCTCAACAAAACCACCACAGTTGTGATAATCGATGCAATAAAATCCAATTTTAGTACACAAGACAAGCGTTTTCACGTAGATACTCTATGCTTCTTCAGATCTTACAAACTATACCTTTAGAAAATTCATTTATATACTAAATCAATATCTAATTATTTAATTAAAACAGATATAATAATTAAAATTCTTAAAACCAATTAAATTACAATAGACAATTCATTTAAAGTGACGTGCTTCTATATAAAATCAAATTTTAAAACTTTTGTCCATACAATGTGGTACAAGGATGCACCATAACATTTATACAAATATGGTAATTGACCAAGTGAACTCATTTACAGGTTTGACAGTCATAATCAGCTATTCCAAAGAGAGTACTATACCAGATATTTGTATTATTGTACTGTTTTCTTACTGTACAAGTATTTTGACAAACTATGTGGACTGTACATGTGTTATTCTGACCACTAGGTAATACTGCCATTTCTTATGATGAGAGAAATTGAACAAGATGGATGTTGCCCATCATTAAATATGTGTCTTATTAGAAATTAGTTCCTGAAGGTGTGATAGAGGCATCTGTTTTGCAAATAAAAATTTGCAGTTCCTGATTTTTGCCTCAGTATATCATATAGTTCCAAACTTCATGTTATTCCATTTGAACTAATTACTTGTTGCAGGTCAATCATTTTTAAATGCTACATGATTTGCAAAGAGGACAACAACGGACAAGAACATCACAGGGAATTATGATAGTGTTAGTGTAACATAAATATCTTGCTTTCTTTTATGTTTCCAGAGCCTGCCCAGAAGGATATGCATGCATAAAAGCTGGAGAAAATCCCAACTACGGCTATACCAGCTTTGACACCTTTGGATGGGCCTTCCTGGCATTATTTCGTTTAATGACACAGGATTTTTGGGAAAACCTATACCAACAGGTAAGAATGGGAGGCAGGCATGAGTTAATACATCTGCTTGCTAGCATGGAACACGATGAACATAGGTAAACTGAAAGAAATACTGGCAGTATATAAACTGAACATTAATAATGATGTTATATTAAATAGTGTAATCATCATTGCACAACAGGCTGAGATGCAGTAATTAAGTATCTGAAATGTAATTTTAAGTAATCAGTTACACAAGCTTTCCAAAATCATATAAAATGGCAAAGCAGTCCTTGTGTCTGATAGATGTCTATAGGATACATATTGTATTTTGCCTGATTTAGGGCTAGGGAGAAAAGCTGATTGGTCTGCCAAGTAAAGAAAAATAGTAATGTCTTTCACCTTTTCCAGGTTAGGGGTCGTCACAGCAGAACTCCGGTCTGCTAATGATTGGCAGTGGATTTTTACGGTGCCGAGTTCAAGACATTTCAAATTCTAAAATTTTTTTTGGGTGCCTGCATGCTTTCAAAAGTTCATACCCTTGTCATCAGTTTCAAGAGTGTGATTTACAATTTCTTCCTTTCTATTGTATATGACTATGTAGGATAACTTACTTTCTTGAGCTCCCTGTTATGTCTTGGTGTACACCATTTTCTGGTGAAGGTTAGAGGATTGGATCTTTAACAGGTGTCCTCCTGTAAGGGATGACCGCAGTGGCTGCTGTCCCAGACACAAGACAAGACAATTTCTTGTTTTACACCCTCCATTTTTGCTTTCTTCTTTTATGTTTCCAGATCCTTCCCAGAAGGCTATGCATGCATAAAAGCATTGCATGATGCATGATGGGACTAGCCATTTGTCATGTACATTCTCATTTAATTCACCACATGTATGTAGACTTGATACTGGAGACGTATGAATCCTGGGTATCTTATTTAGGTACCAGCTTTGCAATATGCCCTTCCCCTTCCAACCACTGGGAAATGAGAATAGGCCCCTTGTTTGTAAGCTTTCCTTCTCTTCTACCTCTGCAATATTGCCCAATCACCACAAGCAGTGCACTCAGGTGCAATGAGATGGCCTCAGGAATTCCAGATATGAGTGTTACAATTTATTGTCAGGCTGCACAGCTGTAGAATATGATGCTTAACCACAATTTCAAATGATTTCAGACAATCTATTAAGTAAGGAAGAGAAAGTGAGAACACTAATACTGTCATGTTAGGTCAGTCTGAAATAATGGTTAGTGGATGTATTGCACGATATCTAAATGAACAGCAATTTCCACTGTGTGCCATAATGTAAGATACTTAAAGAATGGTTAAAAGGTATCAGTTAAGTCCAAAAGTGAGCTCTACTGCTAGGTAAGGTTCTGCTCCATGCTGTACACTGAATACTGTATATCATTATGTCTTTCAAATTACTGGGCAAACTGTATTATTGTTAGCAGTTAATGTTACTTTATAATTTATAATTTGTTTTACCTCCAAATGACCTGATGACTGCAGTCATACCAATTGATTTTGTTTTTGAGTAACACTTTCTTGCTTTCTCAGAACCCCATTATGTCATCATATAATAAATTTTGGACCCGAGTGCTTTGTGTCTGCATTCACTCATAGTGACTGTATTGTGAATCACTGCTGTCTTTCAGTATCCCTGGAGACAGTTGCAAATTTTCTTTTCATACAGACTATATTTTATTTCTGTTAAGTGAGAGCTTCTAAACAACATTTCATAGAGCATTTCTACATTGTTCAAGACAGAATAGCTAAATTACAGGTTTCTTCAATTGTAGTTCCAGTACCTTCCACAACCATCTCTCACAGTTTCTTATTAAGCTGAAAATCCAAGTCATGTTTCCCAGTCTGCGCTTCTCTGTGACCTGAGACTGGCAGTTCTCGCTTCATAGTATGTTTCTAACAGATGTGTAGTATCAGTTATGCTTTATTCTGAACTACATAGGTTGAGATATGTCATGGAGGCTGGGACAGATTCCTACACCGAATATCACAAAATTGTATTCAGTTACACAAAACATGGCAACTTATTAGCTGCTTATTGCAGCTGTAATGGATATTGAACACATTAAAGGTAATTTTGCTTTGTTGGTGCATACCTATGTAAGGCTGTTATTATAAGATGAACCCCCCCTAGAAAGGATAAAGTACATAAGCACATAAAAGAGTGAAGTTTTTGTTTAATCACTTTAATTTTGATGAAATGCCTTAAAATAGTGTTCAGAATGTCAACCAATATCACCAGATTAATAAAACTTGTAATAGTCATCTGTTAGACATGCTATAGATATTAATTCTGAAATATACTAAAACAGCAAGTTACTATTGTGTTTCTTAACCTCAAAGCACAGTGAGCTTAGTGTCTGCTGTACACATTTAAGAAAGTTGTTCTTCTTTCGGCTTTTCACAGTTAGGGGTCGCCACAGCGGAACTCCAGTCCACTAATGATTGGCAGTGGATTTTTACTGTGCTGAGGTGCCAGCCCGACGTCCAAACTTCAACGAAGGCACGCCCATTCACACATGTCTTTCGAATGACACTCGACCACAGGGAGGGTATGCAGACTCCACACAGAAGGTGCTCCAGCTGAGAATCGAATGGGAGAACCTCTTGCTGTGAGGCGGCAACACTACCGCTGCACCAACGTACACATTTAAGAAAGTGTGGATGGCAAAGACCCCATGTGAAAAGTTTGAAAGAGGGAATGTATTGCTTCTAGAGAAGAAACAGCATTATAGCTATAATTTTGTCTTTTCTACCTAGAAACATTTTATCTTATGTATACTTAAAGAGAGTATGTTATAGAAACTGAGAACCGCATTGATTCAAGAAATTAACTCCCGTGCCCAGTAAGAGCAAAGACTTAAAGGGCCCATTAACAACAGCCAGGGAATGAATGAATTAGGGGGAATTGCATGAATTAAGGCAGTCAGCTGTGTAGGAATGTCTAAGCATGTTGCCATTCTCTAGACATTAAATTGTTCATCCATATAATAAAAATTTTACAAGTGAATATTAGTACCAGAAGTTCTTAATTTTAACTTCCAGTGTTACCTTTTTAAGGGATTGCTGCATGACATTTTTGAGACGAGATCACTCATATATCATACAGAGCAGGTTCATCCTATATTTTACAGTAAACATTTGGAAAATGGATTTGCTGTCTTGCAATGCAAGATGGCTGACTACAAACTGAGGAGATGATGAAACTATGCGCAGAGTTTTATTACCTGAAACTGTGGAATAGTAATGATGATTATAGTTAAACTAAAAGGAAGCAGTGATAATTATACAAAAGATAGTTTTAGCAGGTCTACTTCAAAGGATCGAAATTTTACAACATCGAACCTCTAATCATCGAAGACCAGATGTTTGATGTTGTGAAATATCAAAAAAAAAAATAAATAACAGATAAAAATGTCTTCTTTCACGTTTTTGCAGGGGGCAAGCCACCCTGCAACCCCAACACCCCCTGCTACTTAAATATACCAACTCCAAGATCACACTACAGTAAAGCGAATGGTAAATTTCCCATTCCACACTGAAAAGCAATTTCCATTTACAAAATTTGATATTTCACAACTTTGATCATTTGGTCTTCATAGATCAGAGGTTTGAGGTTGTGAAATCTTGATCCTTTGAAATAGATGCACAAGATTACTTACCTCTGTTACTTTCATTCCCTAGTCCTACCTTACATCTAAACTCTGTTTTTTAGCAAAGACATTCTTAGTGTACATGTGTCTTTTATCAGGTACTCCTAAACATACATTTGTTTTAGAAAATTCTTGCCTCATATAATCAGTAGGATCCAGTTACTCTGCTCAGCAAAAAGTACTATGTGCAATTTGGAGCCAAATAAGTGGTTTACTGAGTCCTTCTTTAGAACATTGAAGGGAGGCACAGTTCTACCTACAGCCTAATGCAGCCTGACTGAATGTTGTAAGAGTGTAATGAGTGTGAAGATATTGAGCATGGGGCAGTGCAACTGGGAAGTAAAGGGGCAAAGCTTGTACGTACATACATACTAATGCTTTGTGTGAATGAAATCTGCATAGTTTTATGTTTGAGCTTTGATGGGCATACTGCCTACATGCATTAGCCCTCCTGTAATATTAGAACAAATTTATACATCAGGAAAAACAATATGAAAATAATACTACAAAATGCATATAGAAAAAGCAGAAATTAAAAAACAGAAACAAGGTGCAAGTTAGCAGGCTTACAGGGATATACCATGAATGTTGGCTTGTTGAAAGTTGCACACGTTACCAAACCATGTAGGAGAGACTGCTAAACTATTTAGTTGTTCCATGTTGAGCCTTGTGATGCGTGTCAGTGTTATGTAAAGAAATAGTAACAACAGTACAAGTATGGAGTAGACGTGAAGGCACATATATGTGGTGTTCCAAGTCATAGACATGCAGAACCATCTGAAACTGGCTGAAACGTGTGCGACACAAGGATGTATAGGTCCTGTGTAGAGTAGAGGTAGGTTATCAAGCCTAATTATGCAGATGATGTAAGGTAGTATACAATATTTCCTCTGTCACATGTATTTTACTTGAATACATGTACACTTGTAAACTAAGGCAACCCTGATTCATCTGTTCAATCAAAATAAACATACTATTACACAACAATGAAAGATGGCAACAACAGCAAAGATTACACATAAAATACAATAATAACATATCTACTGGTACGAGTGCATTGTTTTTTGGTAGCCAGTGCCACAGTTATCAGTTGTGTTGATTGTTAATTGGATTGCTTTCCTTTTGAAATCCATTGGATATGGGCTCAAGGAAGGACTGTATCCTCTGAATTCATGCTGGCAAAAGATGGTCTTCATTCAGATGATACAGTGATTAACTGTGGACTGTAGTTTAGGACTGTCAAAGCTGTAATGGATTACCTCATCCTCATATGTCCACATCTTAGGTTCATAGGTTCATAGGTAGGTAGGTACTAGGCTATCTGCCCTAAGGCATTTATAAGCCTAGCCGGAATTGTGTTGGCTTTTGCCGCCCCCTTAAATTAGTTTCATGCGCCTCTGTCCAGCAGAGCCACTGAAGTGATCCCCGGGGTAAACTTTCTGTTTCCATCCACTCGTCAAGGTTTCTCTTGAAGAGTGTTATTGAGGAGCTCTGCCTAATGTAGATTAGAATCTTGTTCCAGAGCATGGGACGTCTCTGGGACAGGAATCTATCCCTCCAGCTTGTCCTATTTATTGTTGTGGTGAGGTTTAGACCCCTAGAGCATGTGGCTTGAGGAGATATGGTTTTCTTTAGGTGGAGCATGTCCATCAATTCTGGGTTGGACATGGCCTTGTTTGTCAGGCATAGATCACCTCTGAGTAGGCGGTATGCAACCGAGTACAGCTGGAGTTTCTTCAGTCGAGCTGCATAGGGCATCTGTTTGAGGCCAGTGATCCTCTTGGTGAGGTATTTCTGTGGTCTTTCCAGCTGTTGCAGGTGTCTTGTAAGGTACATCCCAAATGGGATGTTGTACTCTATAATGGGTCTGAAGAGTGATGCGTAGAGGGGCACAATGACCTCTTTTGATTTGGATGCTAACCCTTTTGTGATTAGGTGGGCCACATAGAAGGATTTTCTAACTACTTTGGCAGTGTGATTATCCGAGGACAGATTACTATCTACTTGGCTCCCCAGATTCCTTATTACATCTTCCGTATTTAGGGGGATACCACTTATGTGGTAGTTTGTGGGTACTTTGTTTTTTCCAAAAGGGATGACTATGCACTTTGGCATTTAGCTTGAGGCCATGGTTTTGACAACAGGTATCTGTCTCAGTGAGACCTTTTTGGAGGATGTCTGTGTCAGCCGGTTAGTCAATTATAGCCCCTAATTTGCAGTCATCTGTGAACTTGGTCAGCCATAGACCTCCTGTGCTTGCCTGTACCTCTGAGAAGTATATGCCGAACAGGAGGGTTCCTAGGACTGAGCCCTGGGGAACGCCACTTGTAACTGGTTTAGATTCAGACCTAGCTCCTGCAACTCTTACCATGTGGGTTCTGTCCGTGAGCCAGTTAGCAACCCATCTCATGACGTAGGGGTTTATGTTCAGGCTGGTGAGCTTGTCTATAATACCAGAACATGGAATGGTGTTGAAGGCCTTTGTGAGGTCTAGATAGGCTGTGTGGACCCCCTTTCCCTCGTCTATAGCTTTGGTAACTGTCTCAAAGAAGTTCACCAGGTTTAGGAGGCATGATCTGCCCTTAACAAAGATGAACTGGGTAGCGTCCAGTGTTTGGTGGTTTCCAATGTCTCTGTTAATGAGATCCATGATGGTGCGTCCATAGCCTTGCAGAACAAGCTAGTCAGGCTTATAGGGCGATAGTTCCCAGAGTCTGTTGTGGCTCCACCTTTGTGGACTGGAATAACCGTTGCTGTGTGCTACTCTATGGGGATGTAGCCTGTACAGAGGCTGAGTTTGAACAGTGTGTTTAGGTGAGGAGTAAGTTCATCTTTGAGCTTGTGTAGGACGCAGCCTGGGACACTGTCCGGTCTCATTGATGCTGTGTTTTTGGCTTTGGAGAGGGCTGTTTTAACCTGAGTGCCTGTGATTTCAGGGGCACTACATTCTTCTCGTATGGTTATGGGCCCTTTTGGGGGTGAAAGGGCGGATGAAGTTTGCACTGAATCTGTCTGTCAGGATGTTGGCGATATTGGTCGGTTCAGTGTATTTTCTGCCATTCTGCACTAACTCTGAGCAGATCTGAGAATTGCCACTTAGATTCTTGACATAGCTAAAGAATAGCTTGTGGTTATCTTTGGAGTCCTTGGCAATTTTTCTTTCGAAGCTCACCTTGGATGATTTTATGAGGGATCATAGTTTCTTGCTGATACTGATCTTACCTTCTTGGGATTTTACTCTTTTTCTGTACTAATTTCCTCCTTCTGTTGTATAGCTTGTTTATGGCAGGGGTCCACCAGACTGGTTTCCTTTTCTTGGAGGAGTGAGTCTTGGTTTTGCTTGGGATAGCATGATCCATACATTCTTGTAGGTGCCCACAGAGTGCATTAGTAAAGGATTTTTCACCTTGGGCAGCATTATCCTTTAGTATGGGGGCTTTGAAACTTTCCACCTCGGTCTTAAGTAATGTGAAGTTTGCTTTTGAAAAGTTTTTCATGGTGGTTTCTTTGACCGGGGGATGGTCATCTTGTCATTTCACTGGATAAATACAAGTGAAATTATCAATGAAGAGAAACTACAAAAGCAAATAATATTGTCAGGTGTACATAGTAATGGTAACAGCACGCAAAGTGCACTAGCCATACAGAACAACCAGTACAGTAGGTGCCATGGTGAATCCAGTGCTGGTACAGATAATATTCTTTGCATCTCAGACATTCAGTACAGCAACACAAGCAGACAGGTGCCACATGGTCAGCCATCATCATTTCCACAGGGGACAGGGAATACTGACCGTTGTCTCTCCTCTTGTAGGCTGCCAGATTTTCTGCTCATTTTGATTGTAAATGAAAGTAGATCATGATTATGTATCCAAAAAGGCACATCTCCCAACTCACATATGCATATATAGGTACTAATACAGTCTAAACCTGTATAACTATATATGGCCACCTGTGATGCCTGCAAGGGAATTACTGCAAAATGCTCAAGTAGGTGCTCTGACATACTGCTGCACTAGAATCCATGTTTTTACTTTTGTTGTTACCAATTTCAGTAGGCAGCAGTGAAATTGTGATGGAGGTTAATGACATGTTAAGTGCACAAACACAATGCTTTTGCCTATCAATTGGAATCAATCCTACTGCCTACAGTGCTGCATATGTGTGCCTTGTCACAAGAGGATATATCATGCTGAAGCTGTATGACCCCCGCCAACAACATTAGTTCTGTTACTTATAGTTATGTGTATGCAGCAACTGCTGTGATACAGATGTATGCCATAATAAATGGACAAGTGTCATGCTTCAATATGTAAACGTACTCCTACACTTTCAGTGCTACTGGCTGCATAGCCGGCTTTAGTCACTAGTGAACCCTCCATTCGCTGGGGGGCCCCCTGTTCTTGGGGGGGCCCCCAAACATAGCAAGTTATTTTATCCTGATATTTTATAACTTATCTCTCAAACCATCAGAAGCTAGTATAGCTATCGGGTATACTTACAAAGATGTTTCTGGTTTTAGTAACTGTTTTATCAAGTAACAGGCATCGCAATTCCATTAAATATTTTATCACTGAAATAGTGCCCCTGGCTTAGTTAAACCCTGCTGTGAGATATTTTCTCCACTAAAACTAACTACATAGCCAGCTTTAGATATCTGCAATACCCATGGCTGCAGGGGCCCCCTTAATCATCCTTGACTGAGTGTGGCCCCAAAAATGCTGCTGCTGGTTGGAGAAAAATGAGGAAGAAAAAATGTATTAATTTCCTGATTATGCTATTTAACCTGAACAAGGTTGTGATTTGACACTGCTAGGATACAACTGATAATGAACATAAGCAAGATAAGCACCAGAGAGATCAGCAGCCCAGAGTGATTTATCTCTGTGCAAACTTTGGATTTTAAGAAGGGCTGATGCTTCCAATCATCAGGGATGATTTTCTCTTTAAGGGAGTTTTGTAAACATTGGCAAAACACCAGATATTATAATTTTTAACTTCTTTGCTTAAGATTTCAGTGCAATGCCAAAAATAATAGCAGAATGAAAGTTCAGAATCACATTTTAAATATTACTCTAATTCACTTAAAAAGTTAATAAAATAATACCTTTTGCATCAAGTTGTATTTTTGGACAATAAATATAAAACTCTGATGTCTGGATTTATTGACTGTAATCTTGAATTATTTAGCAGCAAATCAAAACTTTTTTTGAAAAACAAGCAAAAGTATGAGCAAAATCAGGGAAGGTTTGTGAAATCAGGGACAGTGACAGGTATGTGAAATCAGGGACAGTGACAGGTATGTGAAATCAGGGACAGTGACAGGTATGCGTTACTCCTCAATGACATAAATAAAAGTAACTTACCCCTGCTGCTGTTTGATAACTGCTAAATGACGCTCACTGATTTGGTGTGGCAGTACCAGTGTTGCACAATGTATTGCTATTTGCTGCATTAAGTACACACTAGTATTGCTATGACTTATGTTTGCTTGTGTGTGTGTGTGTGTGTGTGTGTGTGTGTGTGTGTGTGTGTGTGTGTGTGTGTGTGTGTGTGTGTGTGTCTAAAAATATCACTGATTTTTATCTGTGCACACTCTCAATAATGGCAGGACATTTTTTTCTGGGAATCAGTAAAAAATGTACGTAACAAGTAATTATATTTCAAAAGTAACGTACAAAATGTATCACAGAACATTCAGACACTTAGATCTTCTTGGAGTCTGGTGGCCCCCCACTCCCCAGAATGTATAAATTGATACAGGGGCTCCCTTAATCATCCTTGACTCTGTGGGGGCCCCAGAAAAAACAGTTTCTGGTTGGAGAAAAATATATACATTTTCTGATTATACTCTTTAACCTGAACAGTGCTGTGATATGACCATTTTAGGATGTGTGTGTATACAGAAGGTTGCTGTAGGTTATAGGGGGTTGGGGGTTGTGTGGTTATTACTTCTTTAATTTTCATCATAGTCAAACCTTAGAGGTGTGCACATGAGATGAGGACAGTGTGGTCATTGTTTCTTAGTTTTCTCACAGACCTCACAGGTGTACAAGGAAGGTTATAGCTTGTGTAAGGGTGGTGTACTGCCTAAAGGCAACACATTAAAATATATTACTGTAATCATTATTTTTTTTCACTTTCCTCACAATCACACATTAGGTATGTATACAGATGGCTGCCTTCGAGGGTTAGGGGTGAGGAGTGAGGAGGCATGTTATGTATATGCATGTCAGCAGTTACTTGGAATACATGACTGTGGTCATTTGAATCTTTGCATTCATCCCAGTCTAACACCAGAAGGATGCATAGGCAGTCACTGTCTTTGGTTGGGGGTTAGGGAGGTTGGCAGTATTCCCGTATATGACCTATGTATTCCCACAAGTGACTTGTTAATTTACTGTGAGCTACTATTTTGTTAGCTTTGAACATTATGCATTCAACTTATATCTTCCTTGAAATAAAAAAAAAAGACTGAAATTCTTTTCTTTCTCATAATTGTTGTTCAGGCTACCATTGGATTAAAAGGCTGAGAAAATGCTCTAAAATGCATCCGAGACCATCTGTAAACCTATGGTTTCTTGGACTCTAGCTTATTTGAGTTATTTTCTAAATGATTATTACTGTGCTGTCTTGGGCAGAGAAGGTGTGTTTGTAGAAAGGATGCAAGGAAAATTAAAGCTGAACAGCAACAGTAAACTTCTTTCCTTAATCATAAATTCTGTTCAAGGCATCATTGGATGAAAAGGTTGGGGGAAAAACCTTAACATGCACTTCACAGCATATAGAAAGTTGTGGCTTCTTCAAAAAGCTGAAGAGTAAGGCAAGATGTGAGAAAAGGAAGTAAAACGTAATGTGTATTGTATGGGGGGCACATGAAGGAGGGTGATCTGAGGGGAGGACTGGAGAGTGTGTGTGTGTGTGTGTGTGTGTGTGTGTGTGTGTGTGTGTGGGGGGGGGGGTATTGAAACAGTAGGCCTAGGACATCATTTCACTTAAGTCCAGACCTGTACATAGAGTTGTTATAATGTATCATTGTTGCAACTAAATGCCAATATCTGTAAGTGTCCCTTTGTGACATAGGCTTGTAGTAATGTATGAGTATTGTAACTACAGGTCTGTCTGTGAGTATTACTCCTAAACTAAAAAGTTGCTTTGGAAGGGTGGCAGTGACAAGGTGATATTTAAACTAGAAGTATCTAGGGGGCCCGCAAATTGACATTTGCTGGGGGCCCCCCCAACATGCTAACACCATTTCTGACTGGCTGCATGACAATACATGCATTCACATACAGATGACATGACCAAAGAGTAACTGACAGCTGTGACTAGGACCTGTTATTATAAATTCCTTTGCTGATAAAATGCAGCTTAAATGAGTAGTAAAGTTCATAGAATATATCCGATATAGACAGTGATATTTATAATACATGGTTGCCATCCCTGCTGTGAGCATCTGCACTCATAGTTGCATCTGTTGGCATTACCACGCAACAGATATATGCATCTGTGATGATAAGCTCAGTAGTCGGTTCTGTTCCATGTATAGATGACATGTCATGTAAGGCACCTGTCTTTTTTAATGTTTTAAATGGCCTTTCCTAAATATCAAGTCACCTGTCATTGTTGTCATAATGCAAATAATGCAAACAATAGTGAGTTTCTTCTTTACAGTACGACAGTACTCTCCTTTCTAATGCATGTTGCATCCTGAAGTTTCTATAGTATCACTTTAGGTATCTTTATCTAGCTGCAGTTCCAAGATTTTGGCCAATTTGCATTTAACATTAATTTAACTAGGAATCCATTTCTAAATCCAATGTAAATGACACTGTCAGATGCACAGACCAGGCAAGCGAATTATATGCCAATGATAGGTGCTGTTGTTTTGCTTTTTCACAGCACAGGGACTAGCATGGCTATGTACAGCTTTGGAGGGCCTTACAGGTTAAATTAATTAATAAAATAATTAGTACACATTTAATTCAACAGAGCCTGGTTAAGTATAAAAGGAGCAACTGAGAATACAGCTACAGAGGAAAAAAATGGTTGGCATCAATGCTGGATTGCTTTTGGCATGTTATTCAGAAAAAAAAAATGAATGTTTTTGGCTACCACCTCATTCTGTGTCTAATTATATTACATGTTATATTACTGCACTGTTACAGTCAATTAGCTGTTATGGTATGATTAATGTTTCTAAGACTGTACAGCGTGATTTCCATTATGTGTTAGACATCATTACCTGTGTCTGTGTTGTTCAGTTAGTGAAACATTCAAAAGTATCCTTAGGATATACAAGAAGAAGAAGTTGATTGCATTGTATCCTATACCCCTACGTTTCACTTCACAAACCAATGGGTTTCTTGTGCAGTTTATGATTGGTATTTGAGGATCCTGAGTTGAAAGACTTTCAGCGAATCAGTTATGCAGCATGGCACTGCATAGTAGTACACTTAGTAACATGTCAAGGGGGGCAACCCATTTAATAACAAGGGAGCACCCCTTGAACACCAAAGGGATATCCCATGGAATGTCCCATGTCATATTCCATGGCACACCATATGTTTTGCACCATGGTAGAAACTGTAAAAACTCTTGACCAGTCAGTATGCTTTAGCCCTGTGAGTGTCTAACACCCTTCACTGTGTGTATGTTCCATGACATTTTATGGAGTGTTTCCTGTCCACTGTGGAAATGATGATGGCTGACCATGAGGTGCCTGTCTGCTTGTGTTGCTGCACTAAATGTCTGAGATGCATAGAGTATGTCTGAGATGCACAGAGTATTACTTGTACCATATGTATATCCAGCATTAGATTCAGCATGGCACCTACTATAATGTTTATTCTGTTTGGCTATTCCACTTGTGTGCTTTTGAAATGCATAGGTCTCCATCAGATGTTGCCACTTTGGCTGTTTGAAATTTAAATGCTCTCTCTGTCCATGATGGTGATATTGGGGAATTATTTATTTACATTGTTATCCTGGCTAGTGCCACCACTGTCATTCCATGATGAAGGTGGTTATGGTCCTGGCCAGTGGGTCCCTACCAACTGCATCCTAATAATCATGCTGTACAGCATGGCACACACAGCAGACATCTTGCTCATCTTGCCAGATGATAGTTGATGTATCCATCCCAAAGTGTCAGTTCATCCAAAGTGAGCCTTGAGCAGCCTGAATACATATTGAAAAGCATCATATGTTGGGCCATGAGTGGCATTGTGACTGTACTATCATCACTGCATGGAGATGCTGCACTGATGTCATCAGTCATGGTTCAGTGGGGCATCCTTCATCTCCTGTAGTACAGAACATTACCGCATATCATATATGCATAGGATGAGTTATGCAGCAATAAGCATGATGATTCCTATGTGTACCAGATAAATGTTCCTCTTGGAAATTTCTCTGTTGGAAGTGGTTCTAGAGGTAACAGATATCCCATATGTTGGCATCATGCATACTGCCAGTGTACCATATAAGTACATTGATAACACCATCTACATGGCAATTCAAGGTAGGGTAGCCTTTCCTGATGATATATGCATTTTGATTTGAATCAGATGATGTCTTCATTGTACCATGTATAGAGTCAATGTCATCCAGCACTGAAGAGAGAGACGCAATGTAATAGAAACTACCTATGTCCATGTTTTCCCATTTTGTTTGTCTGGAGACACCAGATATGTTTTTTGGCAAATTAAATTAGTTTGTCAATGTGCTCATCCATTTTCTAGAGATAGGTGACTGGGAGACCATCATCATTTCACCTTCTGGATGATGGAAAGCCTCTGTGGCTGGAACAGTTATGGTGACATGTACCTTAGTGTTCTAGGATACAGGTGAGCCATGCAGTTCCTGAGGTGCCATTTGAGATCAGCAGCTCACATATGCCCCTCAGTAACTCATATTTCACTAGGTAGCAATCAGTATAGTGATTTGCTAGTCATTTAAGTAACAGTGCATAGGCTGGAGTCACTGTGGAGGACCTGGGCACATGGCTTGCCTCTGTCTCATAGTTCCCAGTATTGTCTACATTATAAGAGTTAGTTCAAGTCAGCCAGTTCGGCTGTGACTCACTGCATGTATAATGTGCATGCTGCTGTTATGCCCTGCATGTTTAATATGCATGCTGCTGTGATTTCCTGCATGTAATGTGCATGCTGCTGTGATTCCCTGCATCTATAATGTGCGTGCTGCATGTGTAAAATGCATGCTGCTGCTGCTGCGATTCCATGCATTTGTAATGTGTTTTCTGCATGTGCAATGTGAATGCTGCTGTGATTCCCTCCATATGTAATATGCATGCTGCTGTGTTTCCCTGCATGTGTAATGTGCATGCTGCTGTGATTCCTTGAATGCATGATGTGCGTGCTGCATGTGTAATATTCATGCTACTGCTGCTGTGATTCCATGCATTTGGAATGTTTTTGCTGCATATTTAGTGTGCATGCCGCTGTGATTCCCTGCATGTGTAATGTGCATGTTGCTATTTTCCCTTATGTTATTCCTAGTTGTACTTGCTCATTTCATGAGAACAGTTTATAACCTTACTGGTTCTGAACCATCTTCATGTGCGTAATCAATTATTTACGTACGTTATTTTTCCCTTTGCATGTGGTACATGCATATCTTTAATTAGCTGTGTAGCCATTGTCTTTGACTTACCATCACACAGCCTTCACCCATAAACCATACAGATGTGCTCTATATACAAGAAAAACTGTATCTGAATCCTGTCCTGTACTCTTACACTTCCCTCTACCTATCCATGTATCTATCTATATGTCTATCTATCTATCTATCTATCTATCTATCTATCTATCTATCTATCTATCTATCTGTCTATCTATCTGTCTATATTTCTCTATCTGCCCATGTATCTATATCTTTCTGTCTTTCCTTCATTGGTCAGGTTAGTTCCATTAAGCTAATGGTCTCTTTCAAGAGGAGACCAAAGGTGGTATTTATACTGACTAGTGAAAATTTGGCGAGGGAGACTGTGGTAATTCCCCTACTCCTTTTGATAATTGCCGTGGGATGTTTTACATCCACCTAGTCTAGTAAGTGGTCAGGCAGATAAGCATTTGGTTTAATGTCTCATCAGAAGGATGGGACACATGTTTGTAGCATCACCAAATGCTGCACTGCAGTGTGAGTAATGGAAAATTAATGAATACACCTGGGGAGGGAATAGAATCTTCTGATCTTCTATCACCAAAAGCAAGTATGCAACGTCAACCTCTCTGGTTAATCTTCAATCCAAATTAATGGAGACATAATTTAAATGTAAAATGTCTTTTGAGTGTAAATTAATATAATTCTAAATCCCAACCTAAATTCACATAAATATATGTTCATGCAGTTTGTGAAGGGTAACAAGTAGAAATCTAAAATTGCTATGAGATCCTCAGTTGAATTGCTTATTTAATCCAGTGAAAATGCTTTGCTCTACAGACACATAGGAGAGACAGGGATATCTGAAGGCAGGAAAGAAGAGAGAAAGCATTTGATTCTGGTGTTCTTCTGTTAATCATAATAGTGGAACAGAATTTAATTGATGGCTTCAACTTTTTATAGCAGAGTGTTTCCCAGCAATGCCAATTTATTTTTCGTGTAACTGGCCTGGGTAATATGGCAAAGTCTAGACTCATTTCATAGAAATAATTCTCAGTATTTCCAAACTGCTGTATCATGTTAGCTGCAGATGGGCTGAGTAGCAACTAAACATGGCTAAATACACAAGCCAGAAAAATACAATACAGTGCATGTTTGCATTTCACCATTCAGTACTAAACTCTGTCCATCACTGATTCAAATGTACAACTTTGAAATAAGCAAGAATAACATTCCATATCTGTGTAAGTATAAAAAAGATTACTTTTACATTACCCTTCCATTTGCCTCAAAATGAAACAAATTGAAAGGACCCTTAAAACTTCTGGTTTTCCAGCATAACATGTCTGAAGGACCAAAGTACAGTTAAAATTCTGGAAAAACTGAATTGCAATTTTATTTTTATTGGCAATTGTGCTATACAGAAATCTTGGTCACTTTAGGAGAAATGACAGATATGGAAATTCAATAAATTACATTAGAATTTCACCCAAATGCGTGTAAAAGGAGCACATTGAGACACATAAAAATTCAAAATTATGTACTCTGCCATTACCTACTCAGCCTTATTGACAATGCTTTAATAATTGTAAGCAAAGACACTCATTTCTTTGATGGCAAGTTAAAACAAAATGCAGTAAAACTCCTTTCTACATATTTGGAGCACCAGAAATTGCTACGCACCATGTAAAGTTTATTCCTTCAGATAAGGAGTCTAGAACCAAATACAGCTGAGAAATGTGAGACAAAATGATTCACGTTTCGTGAAAACTGTGGGGATGTGAGTGAATAGTGTTTCAATTTAAAATGCACTCTGAGTAAACTACCATTATTCAGTTATTGACTTTCTAGATGAGAATTTATCTGGAATAACTGCATTTTTCTTTTATTTAACTGCAGTTTGGAGTTCAGCATTTTTTCCTTAACTGCATTTCAAAGTTGTGTAACTTTTTCTTTTAACTGTTATCGACCAAACCATGACTCTTGTAATTCACAGTTAAAGGGAAACTTTACTAAAGAGCTTACTGTATCCAGGATAGAAGATTTGTTAATTAATAAATTACTAATGGGTGGTCATAAGAGCTGAGGTGGAATACCACAACCCAGAAAAAAGATGCAAAAATGGTGATAGACTAAAAAATGAAAAGCCTGAGACATACCTGCAAAATAATAACCTTGAAGACAATCAAGCAACTTCACATTCTTACTTCCTGCTCAAAACCGTTAAAAGGAACTGAGACATCTGTACATGTAATCTTACAGTACAACACAAACAAGTTGCCTGTAGGGTGCATCATTCAAGGGCACCACTCATACAGATTCATCAGCTGCGTGACCCCAATGCGTACACGCATGTACTCGTATGCCCACACATATACACACAAGTGCGCAAACACCTTCATGCACACATACACACACACACACACACACACACACACACACACACACACACACACACACACGCACGCACGCACACGCACACACACACACACACACACACACACACACACACACACACACACACACACACACTGTTGTAAGTTCTGTCCCCTACTGTGTGTCTGCAGTTTTCAAGTACATTCAAGAAGGTTTCTCCATAATCTTATGACTAACTCTTTCATCTCTTATTCAGCTTTCTGTATATTGAGATATGTGAACTTTCACTATTTACCCTCACACTGCCTTTTGCATTTAACCATTCTGCTTTTTGACAAATGACTATCTCTCAGACTAAAGTGAATAAACAAACAGCAGTTAGCCTAACTAGCTCACCTGATAAGTTTTTATAGCCCCAGTAAGGAACTGTTACTGTTCTTCATAGCATACAGCATCAATGACCTGCATGTTCATTCCTGAGATCTCTTTACTCCTGCAATATGATGAGAGCTCAGTTGCCAGCACGAAGACATTTTTTACTTAAAAGACTTAACACACTAACTCCAGGCTTGGTTAGTTAGAGCGATGATTCTCTATCTCTGTCTTGCTGTTCAAATTCCATAAGTTAACACACTAACTCCAGGCTTGGTTAGTTAGAGCGATGATTCTCTATCTCTTGTCTTGCAGTTCAAATTCCATAAGTTAACACACTAACTCCAGGCTTGGTTAGTTAGAGCGATGATTCTCTATATCTGTCTTGCAGTTCAAATTCCATAAGTTAACACACTAACTCCAGGCTTGGTTAGTTAGAGCGATGATTCTCTATCTCTGTCTTGCAGTTCAAATTCCATAAGTTAACACACTAACTCCAGGCTTGGTTAGTTAGAGCGATGATTCTCTATCTCTGTCTTGCAGTTCAAATTCCATAAGTTAACACACTAACTCCAGGCTTGGTTAGTTAGAGCGATGATTCTCTATCTCTGTCTTGCTGTTCAAATTCCATAAGTTAACACACTAACTCCAGGCTTGGTTAGTTAGAGCGATGATTCTCTATCTCTGTCTTGCTGTTCAAATTCCATAAGTTAACACACTAACTCCAGGCTTGGTTAGTTAGAGCGATGATTCTCTATATCTGTCTTGCTGTTCAAATTCCATAAGTTAACACACTAACTCCAGGCTTGGTTAGTTAGAGTGATGATTCTCTATCTCTGTCTTGCAGTTCAAATTCCATAAGTTAACACACTAACTCCAGGCTTGGTTAGTTAGAGCGATGATTCTCTATCTCTGTCTTGCAGTTCAAATTCCATAAGTTAACACACTAACTCCAGGCTTGGTTAGTTAGAGCGATGATTCTCTATCTCTGTCTTGCTGTTCAAATTCCATAAGTTAACACACTAACTCCAGGCTTGGTTAGTTAGAGCGATGATTCTCTATCTCTGTCTTGCTGTTCAAATTCCATAAGTTAACACACTAACTCCAGGCTTGGTTAGTTAGAGCGATGATTCTCTATCTCTGTCTTGCTGTTCAAATTCCATAAGTTAACACACTAACTCCAGGCTTGGTTAGTTAGAGCGATGATTCTCTATCTCTGTCTTGCTGTTCAAATTCCATAAGTTAACACACTAACTCCAGGCTTGGTTAGTTAGAGCGATGATTCTCTATCTCTGTCTTGCTGTTCAAATTCCATAAGTTAACACACTAACTCCAGGCTTGGTTAGTTAGAGCGATGATTCTCTATCTCTGTCTTGCAGTTCAAATTCCATAAGTTAACACACTAACTCCAGGCTTGGTTAGTTAGAGCGATGATTCTCTATCTCTGTCTTGCTGTTCAAATTCCAAAAGAGGCAGAGTAGTGCAGAAAACATGTCGTTTTCCATGGCACCAGAAAAACAAATATCAGATGCAGTGACATGGTCCTCCAGAATTTAGGAACTGCTACATTAGGATACCACTCATTCCTCTATATGCAGTGCGCAGCCGTGTCCTGCAAAGGGGGGGGGGGGCATGAAAATGTCAAATTTTCTGAGATTTTAGTAAACGGAATAGTATGTACCATCTCACATTGTTTGGTAAGACACAACAGTAGAAACAATCCAGATTCTACTTGAGTGAACTATTAGTTTGGCAATAAAAGCTATGCTATGTGTTGTTCTTTGCTGCATTGGCTGCACATATGGCTTGACCTGCAAATCATTTTTTCCTATTAAAAATGTCACACTTGACCACTGGAAAAGATGGCAGTCCTAATTACTTTGCTGTGGACCTGTGAATTGAATTTCTAGAATATCTACTTCAAAACTTTGGAAGTGAGATAGGTTTGTATATTCAGTTTTAATGTTCACTCAGACTGAGCCCAGACTGAGAGTGGCAAAGGCATTTTCATTAAATGCTGATACTGAAAAGTAATTTAACTGAAAGCCACTTTTGCTTATAATATACTTTCTACTTTCCCCACTATTGTATGACAGTCAAGTTGGTGTGTACAATTTTAGGAGATGTGGGGGGTGCAGGGAGCTTATGCATATATGTATATCTATATCTTTATCTTATGCATATATGTATATGTATATCTTTATCTATCTATCTATCTATATATATATATATATATATATATATATATATATGTGTGTGTGTGTGTGTGTGTGTGTGTGTGTGTGTATTTTATATATATATATATATATATATATATATATATATATATATATATATATATATATATATATATATATATATATAGATATATAGATAGATATATATATATTATGCAAAATTTAGTGAAATTAACTTTCACTGACCTCCTTTTGTAATATTGTTACTCACCGAATTTTCCATCAGCAAGCTGTCATGAATCTTGGATAAGTTCTACTGTTTGCATCATTTTATATCTGAAAATGTCATAGGTTCATAGGTGTTTACTAGGCTAACGACCACAAGGAACTTTTTAAGCCTAGCCATGCATCTCAAATCTCTGACAAGTTCTGATACCCTTGATAAATGTAAGCATGGGCCTGGGAGATGAACCATTTACAGGTTACCTGTTTGCATTAGAGACATAGGTGCCAAACCAGGGATGCATTTCTGTCAGTATGTCAGTGAAATAATGGTTAGCTGCACAGTGTTTTATCTGCTCAGCTCTTCACCTGCTCACAGTAGTAGGCTGAAAATACCTCATGTATGTCCAGGTACAGCCTTTGACACCTTAGAGAAAAGGTATGTCGTACTGCACCTCACATCTTGCCACTGCTAATGGCTAACCAATGGTCTGCAGTGCATTTCTTTTAAAGGTAGTCTCTATTGCCAGCTTTCTGCATACGGGAAGCAGTATAATTAGTGTGTTTGGCTCAGCCGTTAGACATGGGACTAGGGGGAAAACGTTAAATATTTGCTAGCACCTAGTCTTAGAAACAGTGAAATTAAGAAATAACTTCCAGCTGTCAAGAAAAGCTAAGTAATTTTCATTTTTGCAACAGTGACATTTGTGAACAGATGGTAAACAGCAATCAGCTACACTGGCTAATTCCAAGACTACTTCAAATGTGTTGAGTAGCGATCCTTACATTAAAAGGTATGCAATCAAGCTGGCTGTGCTTTTACAGGAAACAGGAATGTAGGATTAACTACTTAGAATTGCAAATGCAAGCATGTGTTGATTGACCCCTTCAGAGCTGGAACTGTGTGGGTGTCTTCTGACTATTATTAATGAAGATGATGATGGATCATGGACATAAAGGGTTGTTGTGTTGTCATCCCCTTTATTTAACTGATGGGAATTAATCATGCTAAATTGTTCCCTTTTCTTAGATGCTCAATAGATGTTACTTTTATCTTTATCTGTCTGTTGTTTTGTAAAATGTGATCATATTTCAGAACATAGTTTGATTTTAAGGTCTTGCACCGATATCTATTATATGATTTCAACTCTTGTTTTCTAATATGTTTTCATGTATATGAACAGTTGTCTTTTTATCTGGTGGGGGACTAATAAATGTTTGTAAACCTTATAGCATTCCACTTAGTAAGCTACAGCAACAATTATTCCTTGCTTATAACAGATCAGGTTGAATAATGTTAATGAATTCTTAAAAGTGAAATTAGCTATAGGACATGAAAAGGTAAGGATTAAGTGAATCCCCTACTCAGGGTTCTTTTATAGGCTCACAAGGGACACTCTTTTCTAGGGCTAATCTGGCTACTAGGAATGTAGAAGTAAAATTGCATTTTGTATTAACAGTCTCATAATGCCCCCATGTGCTTTGCCCTCACATGGCTAATAAATGTCTTATACAGCTTTTTAGAGCAGTATTCCCATCTCTAAGCACATTGTGTATCTTTGTATGACAGATACTTGGAAAAATATTCTGGCTTTAGTAAGTCACAATATTTTTGAAAGATGCTCAGAAAAAGACATTCCTAGTTAAGTAAAAAATATATGCATGGCTGTGCCCTTGCTGGCTACAAAACCGTGAACCAAGTTGGTCAACCTGTGGCCTAAGGGGGCACATGTAGTCCTTAGGCCTCCTTGATGTGGTCCTCTTGGTGTGCATACCTATATAAGCAATCTTCAAAATGTTTGGATAATGAAGTATGTCTGTCATCTAGTGTCTTTTTACAGAATCTCAATATGAAACTCATACTGATGAGGATTCATAAATGTAATTGAACGGTCAAGCAGTTTCCTGTGATAAAAAGTATAGTGTATGACGGTACCAGATTAAAATTTGTATGCAATGCTATGCAATGTAGTGTGCCACTGTTTTCCATATTCCAAGGTGTTTGTTGAAATGTTTTATCTCATTCTGATAATAATGTGTTTCCCCTTCCTTCATGTTCTATTCTTACAGGCAGTACAATTGCTCCATCCATGAACCAATGCCATTAGATCTGTACTCTGCTGTCTTCTCTGGCACACAATTACAATATTTTGATGATTTTTTGATGATTTTGCAAAGGACATATTTCTTTTTCATATTGTGACTTCTGTTTAAGCTATTTATCAAGTCTAGATATTGGTATAAACATCAACAAGCCACTGCTTTTCCCTTTCTTCTTATGCTCTTTAATATGATGGTCTTTACTTATTCCACTGTTTTCTGTTTACAAGTATAATTAGCTAGTTTCAAATCATTTCATATGTGTTTTAACATTTTTCTCTCTAGAAAACATCCTGCTATTATTTTGAAATCGCATGTGGGTAGTAGCAGGTTGATTATAGTTTGTGATCCTGAAGCTATTTTGAGTTGACCTGCGTGTGCTGCTGACATGCAAAGGATGACCAGCACAGGCTAAAAGTCACCAGCTGATATTCCATTTACATCTTCCCATTTGTATAACTAAGTTTAGGTGATTTATGCTTGGGCTTGTCCAGTGGAACCTTGCTAGGGTTAAATTACCACTTAACTGATTTTACATGCTTTTGGATTTGATGTCTATAACTGTCAAACCAGTAAGTGCAGTAATATACATGACCATCAGTGTAGTAGGTACACAAATGGTAAAAAGAAAGAAGTTTCAAAGGAAGTAAATAAAAACATGGGACAGAAAGCAGGGCAGACAGTGGACAGAGAATGTGGTAGAGCAGATTTTTCCATATAACTTGCTTAGAAATACAAATCTGAGATATGCAAAATTAAAAAAAAATGAAATGCATAAAAGTGTTTATTAGTGATGTAAATCTGTTGATGAAATGATGAAAATATATGTATCAGACAGTAATGTGTGATATGAAATGCCTTCATTAAAGTGCCAAGCATTAAAAATTAGGTACTGTATATTTTAATGTTCATAAGTAAATATGCTATTAGAAAGCGTATCTTCTCCAGTGCTCTAATATTTAGTTTCTTTTAATTACTCTAAGACCCTCAGATCTTCTGGAAAGACCTACATGATATTTTTTGTGGTGGTCATCTTCCTGGGTTCTTTTTATCTCGTAAATCTGATCTTAGCTGTGGTAGCCATGGCATATGAAGAACAAAACCAGGCCACTATAGCGGAAGCAGAGCAAAAGGAGAAAGAATTCCAACAAGCCATGGAACAGTTGAAGAAAGAACAGGAGGTTAGTTCCCAAAGCATTACTAGGATTATAAAGTATGTTTCATTTCCTTGAATTTTCTTTAATCAGTGACTTACTGTGTAATGCCATTGCATTTGGAGTATTTCTCATTTAACTTTACAGGTGTTTGTCTGTAAACTATGTTCACATATCAAGGAAAATGAAATAATTTGCAGAAGCATGCATGAAAGAAAACATGACAATGCTGCGTCTCATTTCCCTAAATGAAGAGTCGACAGTTGCTTAGCACAACCAGATTAGGACAGGTTCTTCAAACCTAGGGTTCCTACAGCCTTTTCTTGAAC
>NC_056732.1:539792466-539804966 GCF_019279795.1 Protopterus annectens | reverse complement strand
GGTCTGGACCCTGTAGCTGTGCCAGTGGGGAGTCTTATTGGGGACCTGGAGAGCAAGGGAGTGACCAGCCCCGGGCTGACTGTGATCTCGGTGTGCTCTTAAGGGAAATTGCACTTTACTGTGTTTTTTTGTTATCCTTTCCTCATATATATGAGATGCCCTCTCTGGTGTAAGTGGTGAGGACTGAGGCTCCTTGATTGTTGGGCCAGGGCACGAGCATCACAAATCTTTTAATTCAATTTAACCATTTGTTAACCAGGAAATTAAGCGGTCTTTATGTAGCCCTTTCAGACACAATGTGGTCTACAGTAACAGTAGCAAATGCAATATGTATAAATAAATATAGATATAGATACAGATATAGATATATGTATAAAACAGGTTTGAGTAGCCAGTCAGCCACTACTGAACCTCAGACCATTGTGCAATGAGAGAAATACCTTCCCTCTGATACAGTGTGCCTAGTAATGTTTTCTAGTGTTCTGTTTCTTTCTGTTTTGCATTTTAAGAAGGAATATTTCCTGAAATCCTTAATGTAATCACTCCAATCCATTAATGGTCCAGTATGCCATATCATGCCATAGGCTATACTTTCTCTTACCGAAATTACGTTTAACTGAACTTCAAGTAAACAAGACCAGTTTGCCAAAACAACACTATTCGAACACTGACTTTCCCGAACCACAAAACATTGAAAAGACACCTATGGAAAAATAAACACAAAAAATACACACGTTTCCTGACATTTCTTGCAGGGGGGCAAGCTACTTGCACCCCCCCCTGCAAATTATATATACTAACTCTAGGATTGCTCTACAGTAACAACAAGGGTAAATTCCACAATCTTAACTGTAGTGCGATTTCCATTTAAATGCTATGATGCTGTGAAAATAATTTTCTGTATGCTCTAAATTGCTAACATTACTGTCATATCCGCCATGCCACAGAAGTGGTACTGTGCATGAGAAAGCACATAAGCACTCTATACTTGTACTTCTCATACTATCAGCTTCACATTTATTATTTTGCTGAAATGACCTTCGGCAAGCTAAGAGTTCGGAATACTGTAGATTCAGAAAACTGGTCTCGGTTACTAGAAGTTCAGTTAAATTTAATTTAGTAGGATAAAGTAGACCCATGCCATAACATAGCATGAGCTGATGTCAGGTTTCTTTTGTAAAGCTATGTAGGTCTCCCTGCTTTACTTATTCTGATGAAGTAACTGAAGGCATCTTATTTTTATTTTACACAGTATTTATTAGATAGATGGTGAACTCTGGCTAGCAATGCCACTTTTCATGTGTAATTTGTTGCCCTTGGGTTGGCTAATTAATCTTCTTAGCATCCCGCCACATTGAAGTGAATACTGAATAATTCAAATTGTGACCTACAAGTCATGTCTCAATGCTAAATTACCCTCTGTCTTCTGTTAGACTTATTTTCCTGCTGTATTGTGTAACACTGATAACTTACCTTTCCCACAATGTCATATAACAATAACTTACCTCTCCCAATGTTTTGTTTTTGTGTCAGATTTAGTCAAGTCCTGTATGACTGTGTTATTTAAACAAGCACATGTGTTATTACCACATTGCAGTCTGTGACATCTGTTTTTCCCACACTACATTTCCTGGGATTATTTCTTTTTATTTATTGTTGCAGTCTATGACATAGGTTTTCCCCACATTACATTTCTTTTAATTTGCTGTTGTGGTCTGACATCTGTTTTCCTCACACTACATTTCTTTTCATTTACCATGACAGTCTGTTACATCTGTTTTCCCTGCACTATATTTTTTTTCATTTACCATTGTCTGTACCCCACACTACATTTCTTTTTATTTACTGTTATGATCTGTTACATCATTTTTCCTGCACTACATTTCTTGGGATCATTTCTTTTCATTTACCATTGTAGTCTGTGACATCAGTCTTCTCTGCACTGCATTTCTTGAGATCATTTCTTTTCACTTACCATTGCAGTCTGTGACATCAGTTTTCCCCACACTACATTTCCTGGGATCATTTCTTTTCATTTATTGTTGCTGTCTGTGGCATCTGTTTTCCTCACACCACATTTATTTTCATTTACCGTTGCAGTCTGTGACATCAGTTTTCCCCACACTGCATTTCTTTTCATTTACCATTGCTGCTGCTATACTTTCAGAAATGCATATCTTCTAATATGAATGTAATTTCAGGAAGAAATCTTACCTTTAGTGTTACATTAGCAGAAATACAATGTTGGCTTAAGATGAAAGAGAGAAAGCCTCACAAGTGTAACAGCTCATTGCAAAGGCCTGTATTCCCAGTAATGTTGTTTCTCATCTGTTATCAGATACCAAAAGCTTTATAGCTGTATTTCTTTTCTTCTTCTTAGCAAACAGGAAACCTAATTAGACAGTCACTTTGATTTTACAGAGTAGCTCTAATGTGGCATTAAGACAGAAAAAAATCTCATCCCTTGTGGCACCTCACGTTTGACTCCAAGGCCATTAGTGAAAGACAGAGAGAGAGAGAGAGAGAGAGTTGACTGCAGCCATTATATAGTTTGCCCAGTATTTTTCTTTCTTTTTTTTTTTTAAGTTGTATTCAGATAGGCATGCTGTGTTACATCAAGTTAAGGGTGTTGCTGAAGTCCAGTTCCAAAATGGCCTTTTTTCTGCTTGTGACAGTGAGATGAAGTTGGCCACTCTTCTGTGAAATTAACAACCTGACACCCCATCCCCCTTTCTTGTTTGAAAAAAAAAAGATCACAGATGTTTAGATAGTTCATTAACAGTAGTTATTTCACCAGGTTATTATGGCATTTTTTTATACTCCCATGCACAGCCTCATCTGATGAAGCAATGTTTGAGTTTTTTCTCATGCTCAGACAGGATACATCAAAATGTATTTATGTAATATAGCAAAGTAGCAACCAGCCATTTAAATTTATATCACTAAATTATTGTCATATGCAAAAATTATTTACAGTATCCTAACATCATTTCCTCAATAAAAGTTTGCAAAACTATTGGTTTAAGTTCTGAAATCAGAATTCCGCAAGCTGCGATCACATTGTTAGATTGCTGTGCCTAGTTTAAGGTCAAAGAGTCAACCTTAAGCTTGTGTCATCAACTTTTATGTGGAATAGTGGATATGATAACACTGTGATCTACTAGCTGAACACTTCTTTTTTCTTTCTTTAATGCTGTTACTATAATACGATATTAACAGTACGATGAAGAAGAAACTGTTAGGGTACAAATTTTACATGAGCAATAACCTTCATTTTGACAACAAATATGGCTTATGTAACAAAAGGAAATGACTTGTGATCAGTCATAGTAATGAAGAGAACTGAAAAAACAAGAGAATTAAATAAAATTCCAGTCTTTTAACAAAATATGGCAAGCCTCCTGCATGTATGAGGTAAACATAAATAAAAGTATCATGGTCATAAAATAAAAGGGAATAATTATACTGAAAAGTTATGAGAAAGCCCAGTTCCTAACCTAGGAAGAAAAGAAAAGGGATCAGTGATAAGAAGTGTGTTCAGGTTAAATCCTGGCTAGTAACGTCACATTGCTTCATAAGGTTGGGATGAACAAACCACATTTTTGTGTTTTGGTTCCTATGAGCAGCATTGTGAAACTGTACTTGCTGTGTTGAAAAGGTGAATTTATACAGGCTTTCTGGCTTCAAGGAAGCACTTTGTCTGCATAAATAAGCAATCACATCTGTTAAATGGGTTAGGTGGGCAGACAAAATGTCTGGATAATAAGAAGTACAGCAAAATATTCACCCAAAAATGCCAACAGGGTAAGGAGTAAACTGAAATAATGGCCTGCCCAGGGTATTGTGAGGCCTGATATCACAGGTAGAATATCTGTCCCCCCTTGGGGGGGGTCTTTTGTTGCCGTATAATTTTCACTCGTTAGGGTATTAGTTTGCTGAGAAAATGGCCTATGTGTTAACCTATTTAAGTTGTTTAGCACTTGTTTTGCTGTTATCTTTTCTAAATTTTGCATATATTTCACATATTTTTGCTATAAAATAGTAATGTTTGAAAGTTGGTGTAAGAAATGTAATTGTATTTACATCTAAAATATAAAACTTAAGTAGGTATGTAACAGATGATTATCTATTCATCACAGAAACATAGATACATGCAGACTCACATATATATGTAAAACTCAAGTGCACATGCTCACAGACACAAACACACACACAGACATATACACACACAAGCACACACACACACACACACACACACACACACACACACACACACACACACGAAAGGTTTTAATCCATTGAATCTTTGATTCTCCTTGATGGTTCACATTCCTTGTTTCTTCTTGATGGTTCACATCTGGTCTGGCTTCCATGAAATAGAGAAGCAGATGAATTGTAAAAAGTAGATCACACCATTGCAGTTAAAGTAAAAGTCCACTATCTAATGGCAGTCTGTACAGCTACTCATAATTGAGTTTATTTTTTTTTCTGGTGACTATCCATAGCCTCAAAACACTGACATGGAGAGGGAAAGTGCAAGCACAAGACATCTAAAAGTTAGCTGGTTAGCTGTCTTGTGTTTGCATTTTTCCAGTCTGGTTTTGTTTCTATGACTCTATGGTTAGTGAACAGATACAAAATGGTGGCTAGAAGGAAAGCTTTTAGTTACAGCATATTATGTATTCTGTGCAATGAACACACATACTTCTTTTTTACCATACATTATATATAGAGGAGAAAGCATAGATATAGATGTGCTCTTTGTTTTACTGGAAGCCATATGTATTTTATAGAATGGTTGCAGAAGTTTTCTTGCCTAGAAGAAAGGGTCAGAGTGTTATAAATTAGCAGATTTTTGTTACCAACGTGTGGTAGCAGTAATAAGAGGGAGATCCTATTCCAGCTATGTTATGAGAACTCCATTATCTATTGGCACATTTTGGTGCTAGCCAGTGGCGGTTGGTGACTTCATATCAAAGGGGGGGGGCTGCAGGAGACAGCTGAATGGGTGGGGTGCCAACTAGAAAGGGGTGGAGCTATGCTAAAAACTGCAAAAACTGGGACTTTAATTAAATATGCTCCCTGGGTGCCAAACCATCATTATGAGTGTCCACTCAAGACAAAATGAAGTGTAGAAGAAAAAAAATTCAATTAATTGTCTACATGACAGCTTACTTAATATCTAGACTGAAACAAAAAGGTTGTGAGGCAGGAAAAAATAAATTACTTTTTAAATACATTATTGGAATGCCAGTCAAAAGCAAGTATAAAAAAAAAACAAGCAGCAGTCAAACCCCTTCTCCTTGCACTGAAGTTATAATTATAATTTACATTCAGCTTTATAAAAGTACCAAGTAACATGCTGAAAGTAGAAATCTCTGTGATACCTCCACTTGTAAAAATGTTTCTTATCCAAAAAAGACCTGCTGCCTATTAACAACTATCTGTTTGTTTCATGGGGCAAACACAAAGTAAAAAATGAACAGCAAACAAGAAACAAGCTCAAGGTAAATTGTTTAAAGGATTACTACACAGATTATGGACCACACCTGATAGATTGACATTCTGTTTAGTTTATGAGTAAAGCCTGCAAAGATGACTGCAAGTCTCCAGTAAATGTAATGAGCTTCTGAAAATACTGTAATCCTGTCCTTTATTACAAATACTGTCATATGCATTTCAATACCTAAGGCTTATAACTATCTAGTTATGTAAATTATCTCTACATGGCAACAACAAAAAGGCTTTCACTGTTGGTAATTCTTTAAGAGTATGCTTACTAAAGCTTACTTGCATTTTATAGTCTCAGACAACCTTACCTGATGGTCATTAAAGCACTGCTACCTAAACACAGAGCAACATGCACTGCAACAACATGCATTTTCTGAAAAAGAAGGAGCATAAATCAACAGTATAAATTATGACAGAAAACCAGAACATTCTGCAAAATCAAGGACAGATAAAAAGCCACTGCAGTGTGAGTCTACCTTGGATGGGGGGTACTCTGCACACTTACACTGAATGACTGCTCCTTGCCTTGCTTGGACACATCCAGAATCACTATGTGGGGGAGTGGGGTGCAACAAGTATGTCACAATTTGAAATGTCTCTGGCTGATGGAGATGTCCCTGACACATTTGTCATACCTCTCAGCCTCAGAACAAGAAATCTGGACAAAGCCATAAACAAAAGTGGGACAAAGACCCAAAAATAAGGACAATTTTTAAATATTGCTCTTATAAACTTAGAAAGATAATAGAGTAGTAGATTTTGCATTAATATGAATTTTCTGAAGGGTATGAAATCTGAAACTTTCTGTCATTAATTTCTAATTTCAATCTTAAATGATTTGCCACTAATTTGCCAGAAAACCACAATTTTATGAAAAATGAACAAAAAACGTGATGCAAAAATATAAAATAGCCACACAATACAGCTGGGAACCTGTCAAAGAAGTGACACTTTCTTAATATTAATACTGTTAACTTGAGCAGCTAACAAAATAAGATATTCTGTATGTATTTCTGAAATTAAAAGTAATCTATAACCCTGATCATTACAATTATTTATTAATTGTAAACCCTCCACGTTTTCTTTCAAATTTGACATTTTGCAGAGGGATTATTAGGGGGAGAGCAACATTTTGAGCCAAAATCAGGGACAGTTGAGAGGTCTGGATATACCTAATTCTATAAAGTGATTTATTTGCGCTTACCTCTCAACGTCTTAATGCAGGAAATCTGGACAAGGCAAAATATATTGGGGGAACATACAAACAGTACTAAAAATTGCTCTTGTATAAACTTAGACAGTTGACAGAATAACAGTTCTTGCTTTAGCATGCATTTTTCTGAAGGGTATGAAGTTTGAAACTCAATGTTTATCATTATTTAGTGAGTTCATTCCTAAATGATTTGCCAGAAAACCACAAATTGTATGAGGAACAAACCAAAAATAAGCAAAAATCTATTCATTCTGCAAAAATCTGGACAGTTGAGAGGTATAGTTCAGCCAGGGCTTTCTGAGTGTGCCGCCCTTCCCCTCCCTCACAAAATCATGGTCGAATGGGGCCTCTCTCCTGCAGCTATTCCAATGTCACATTACTTGGTTATTTTGCCCCATTTACCATAAACACTGTAATGTGCATATTGCTTTACTTTGATGATTTGAATTTTATTTAAAAGTTTTATTTTACATTTTACAACACAAACACTAATAGACATCTGCTAAACAAAGCAATGCAGTCTAACAATGAAAATAGACTTAGCATTAAATCTTCTCTGCCCTTGAAACTGACATTCATTGAAACAGCATTGAAACACACATTCAAAGAAAATACATCTGCCAGTGACAGATTTAACTTTGGGCTGTTTTCAAATCATAGGACACTTGCACAGGAAACATACATGTGTTCTTTGATATACCTTCCTGATTGTATTAAATTATATTCCTTTTATAATACAGTACAGTTGTTAGAGGGCATTTTAAATATATTGTTTTAAACATTTTTTCAGTAAACAATGAAACAGAATGCATGCACCAATAATGACAAAACTGCCAAATTCAGAACATTTCCATCATAAAAGTCTACTCAAACTTCTACACTCCACCAGTATCAGTAAATATGCACAATGTCTGCAGAAGTAAAAGTCATCTAAATAATTCCACATTAAAGAGATCTGTAACTAATGAAGAGGTTGCTGCTAGGAAACAACTTTATATTTCATTGTTTCATCTACAAATAAAGTGCCTGTTGCCCCTTGAGGAATAAATTGCCTATGTTACATTAAAAAATGATAAGCTAGTAATATTGAAATAAGGAATGGATAGAAAACTGATAACAGGTTCATTGTTACTAGGTATCTCCGCCAAAGATGACATTCTCAAGATTTCAGTATTCACCCCCTTTAAAAGTGTAACACAGTGCAGTATCAGCAATTCATCTATATACTGTGGGAATAGAACCCACAGCCTTCTGCATCAAAAGCAAGTACACTACCTGTTGTGCTATTAACAATGCAAGCAGACTTAGCATAAGCAGCACTAAACTTTTCTTTAAGCTGTCAGTTCCTTGGAAAATCCACTCGACACTAAACTGTATGTCTCAACTTTGAAGCACAAGAAATCCAGAAAAAGCCAAAATTCATTGGGGGGGACAAAAGCCCCAAAACTAGGGACACATTTTAAACATTGCTTGTACAATTTTGGAAAGTTGCTAGAATAAAATGCTGTGTTACCACCATGCATTTCACCACCAAGTCTTGGCCCCAGGATCCTGTGCAATACAGTTAGAGCAACATACCACTATGCCAAATCAGCTGTTTTGTGAAAGATAGGTAGACTGAAACTTAAATGGCTATCATTTAGTGAATTCAGTTCTCACTATAGCTCTCATCCTCTTAGCACAAAAAACCTGGACAAAGCTAATAATGGGGGAATATAGCCCGTAAAATAGGGACAAATTTCAAATATTGATCTTATAAACAAAAAATTGCTAGAATAAAAGGTTTCGTGTTACCATGTACTTTCTGAAGAGTATGATCTCTGAAATTCAAATGCTTGTCATTATTTAGTGCATTCAAAATCCAGAAAACCACAGATTTTATGAGGAACAGAACAAAAATATGAGGCAAAGATTTCACAAGTGGTGGTGGGTAGGGAATTTAAGCTCTTGTTACCTGCTCCCAAGGTACAGGGTTTGAGTGTAGCCACCAGGTATTAATAATTCGGACATTACACACACACACACACACACACACACACACACACACACACACACACACACACACTTAGGAGTGCAGTAAAAAATCCCTGTTTCCACCAGCTTTGGAGTTCAGTACAAGTCCCACAAAGTCTCCAGTACAGGTTTCAGCCCTTACTGCAGATTCAGAGTTCAGTAAAAAAGCCCTGCGAGAGCAAAATCCTTTCCTTTCTTGCGAGAGCTACCAGCTTGCAGCTGTTGCAGTCCAGTACCCTTCAAGTCTATGCAGTTGTAAACTGCATAGACTTTTGGGATCTCTGTTTTCTGAATGCTGTCTGGCTAATTCGGACTGCTGGTGAACCAGTCCAGATTTTTGTGTGCATGTGTGTAGTTCCAGGAAAGCTGAGAACATGCATGTGGGAAGTTCTGGATTTGCTTTTAGTCTTTTTATTTTGTTTTTCTTTTCTTTTCTTTTTTATTTTCATTTTATTTTCTTTTACAGCTGGAGGGGCTGCAGTCCTGCAGTCCAATAGCATGAGCCACCCCCGGTGCTAGAAGTGTGATACTCCCCAAGCGCAGAACAGAATTTGTTTATTTTTGTTCTTGTCATATCAATATGAAGGTTAGGATTTACTCTCTGATATATCCATCTGTCTTGTTATTGGAATGAATTTAAGTTTTCTGTGGTTGATATCTGTGCTGATATTAATTTACCAACTGTTTAAAATTATGGAAAGCTTTTTAAGTATGTGAAACAACAAGGATTTTTTTTGTGTGTAGGCATCATAGGAGTTGATGTACTTTAAGTCAAAAGTTTGTCATTTATATATTTTTTCAAGTTTCATCTTTTACTTGGGGAGTGGTCAGCCCTATAGATAATGGTGTCATCTGTATAAATAAGTTTAGGCAGTGTAGGAAGATAGATAATGAATATGGCAAAAAGTAAGAGGGCTAGCACATTTTGAGATGGTCGGGGCTAAGAGGAAACATGAGATGCTGATCCTTTCCTGAAGTAGCCTACTGGAAAAAAAATGTCTCAACCAACCTGAATCTTTGTCAGTTATTGTACTTAAAGGGGCCTTAATCAGCATACTACTGGCAACTAAGCTGAAGGTTTTAGTTAGGTAGTTAGGTCCACAAACAGTGTGCCTCAATTAGCTTATTTTTAAACATATATAGTAGGATGTCATTATGGGGTACCAATTACTGTCATGGTACTTCTTCCTGACCAGAATGCACTGCATTATACAAGCTATCAGCTTGCTGAAAATTATTTTTTTCTAGAATTTTTCCTATTAGAGGCATGAAAGAAATGGGTTTAAAATGGAGACTGCATTTGGTGCAGTTACATCGGGAAGCTCTGTAACTACTGCAGACTTTCATGCTGTCGGCATGATGTTTTGCATAATTGTTAGGTTTAAATGTGGTAGAGAAGTTTATTAGATTCTCTGTGAAAAGAGGTAGAAAACAAACTGAAGGTTGTTGGCCACTATAGAGTCAAGATATTTGAGTGGTTCTAAATTAGGTGCTATATTTCTTTTTTCTTTATTTGTTGAAAGTAGCAACAACTGTATGTAATAATGCTTAAAAGAGTGAAAAACTATGAGGATGTTACTTGAAAAAATAGGACTGTACAGCCAAATATACTATTTGTCCCAGGATGTAAGACTGCAGCTGAGTACCAACAGCAGTACAGTCTCCAAGATCATGGTTAGTAGGACTGCTGTGTAGTGTCTGTGGAGTGGGAAACAGTGCATCTCCTCAGGGAAATGCACACAGTTTACAGCATCAGTTTGTTGTACATCTATACATATGACACAAGTCTATGTAAGGAAGATAAGACTGTAGAACACAAGTAGTGCCTAGCTAGTTTGATAAACATCAGGTACAAAAAGAGCGATAGCTAGCTCATTTGGTACCTCGTGCCAATCCCTGATCTGGCACCTGTTAAGCTAGGCCAAGAAAGTCCGTTCTCTGATCTGGTGTTCCTCCCTTCACTGTTAAGGTCCTAACAGCCTACACCTTCAACCTCTATGTAAGAGCAAAAAAAAAAAAAGTCTTTTCTCTGGTCTGCTCTCATTCTAGGTCCTAATGCCCTTGCACTCTGCTGTCTGACCTCATGTTTACGTGAAGACTAAAAAATTTAAAAAAAAAATGGATCTGCTGATTTTGCCCCCTAACACCTTGTGCCCAACCCTAATTATAATTCTGGGTACAAATGCAGTACATAAAAAGGTTCAGCAAAAAGGGGCTTCAGCAGACCTGTTCTTAATTTTCTTGGACTTTGTCTTTGATTTTGTTAATACAAATGCTCTGGAACAGATAGTCTCCACCCCACAAGGGGCTTGAATGTTCTGGACACAGTACTCACCAACATGGGTGGTCACTGTACTTCCCCATGTGTGATGCCCTCCCTGGTTAGGTCAGACCACAAATCAGTCATGTCTGAAGTAACTACTGGAACTGACACTCACAGGCACAAACATTATAAAAAACTTTACCAAAGCTAACTACAGCCTACTAAGCAATGGTATAAAAAGCTTCATACCACCTGCAATTATAGACATCAATGATCACTTTGCAGAAGTGTACTCAAATGTCCTGTACAGACACTTATGTGACTGCATAAACTCTGTTGTACCTGACCAGATCTAAACCAAATGTTACTGTAAAAGCAAGCCGCCATAATGGACTTTAAGTATAAACAGATTATATAACAGGAGGAAGAAACTGTTGTCCAAAAGCAAGAGGGATATCACTCTGCAGAGGAAGAGTTTCCTTCTAAGCCTAAACTGGAAAATCAGAAATCTTGTAAAGTCTTCTAAAGCAAATTTTGAAACTAAAATCACATCCCTAGCCAAGGATAATCATAAGGCATTCTTTAACTACATCCGGAGTCTAAAAAGGAATGCCCAGCTATGTACCAAACTGGTTGTAGATGGGATCACTCATACTACACCGGAAGATATCACCAACCTACTAGTTGATAGATTCAGTGCAAACTTCACCCTCTATCCCGACCTACCATATCCCAAAGCATTCCTGACACCAGCCCTCTGCCCAGTATCTCCAGATAACAGGTCATCTGCACCTGCCAAGGCCAAAAACATGGCCTCAATGGGGCCAGATAATATCCCAGGTTGTTTACTAAACAATCTAAAACAAGACCTAGCAGACCAACTTGTCATTCTCGTTAATCATAACTTGAGAACTGGCTATGTTCCTGCAGAATGGAGAGCAGTAACAGTAATCCTAATGCAGTAAGGGGAGCCATCAGCTGACCCTGTGAACTGTAGATCCATAAGTCTCAGCAGCTTCATCCAAAAGGCCATGGAAAGACTTATCTTGAACCTTATCAACAAGGACATAGGTGACCTCCAAATGCTGGAGCCAACCCAGTTTGGCTTTGTTAAGTGTAGCTCATGCTTATTAAACCTGCTAGACTTCCTTGAGAATATCACCAAAGTTGTGGGTGAATGTATGACAGTGCACACAGCCTGTCTCAAACTTGCCAAGGCTTTTGATGCAATTCCCAACTCTGGCATCATTGAGAAACTCTCCCTGATAAGGACTAACCTTTATGTTACTAGATGGGAAGCCAGATGGCTCACCAACAGAACAGACTTTGTTAAAATTGGTGACTCCACCTCCACCAGTAGACCTGTCACCAGTGGAGTACTACAGGGGGTTGTGCTGGGTCCCTTACTGTTTGGCATCTGTTTCTCAGAAGTCCAGGCCAAACTAGATGGCCTTTGGTTCACCAAGTTTGCTGATGATTACAAATTGGGAGCAATCATTG